>NW_026895225.1:0-143307 GCF_033153095.1 Gastrolobium bilobum | reverse complement strand
AGTACGAAGGGAGGAGCTTCGCCGAAAGGTAATGTTGGGTGATAAGGACTCTAAGTCCTCTGATGGGTCTGCCCTTATAGCAAAGAATACTGTTCGTCTTTCTGGGGACTCAAAACGTTCTGACCGTTGGTGTTCTCATTGCAATAAGGGTGGTCACACCCGTGAAAAATGTTGAGAAATTCATGGAAAACCACCAAACTGGAAACCAAAAGGACAGAACAAGAATCGTGCTAATCAAGTATCTTCCGAAGATAAAGGGGAGGTGTCTCATGTCCCTTCAAACCTTGATGGTGTTTTCCTCTCCAAGGCCCAGTATGAGCAATTTCAGAAACTGATATCTCAACCTGCCGAGGCAACTAGTCATGTTGCTCAAAAACGTATGGCATTCCATGTTGAACGTAGTAATCGTTGGATCCTTGATTCAGGGGCCTCTGATCACATGACAGGTAATGCAACCTTATTTTTCTCCTATACCCCTTACTATCACCCGTCACGAATAAGAACAGCTGATGGGAATTTCTCCGCTATTGCGGGTAAGGGATCCATTAAACTTTCTGAGCATATTATTTTGAATTCAGTCTTTCATGTTCCCTCTCTTACCTGTAACCTCATCTCAATTAGCAAACTTACTGCTGAGTCGCATTGTGTTGCTAAGTTCTCTGCAAATGCTTGTACCTTTCAGGAACAAGACTCGGGGACGATGATTGGCAGTGCTAGAGAGGAAGAAGGGCTCTACTATTTTAAAGAGGATCCTTGTGAAAGGAGGATTTTTTCAAACCACTCTTTATGTTTATCAGATGATTGTAATGATGTTTTGTTATGGCATCGTAGGTTAGGACACCCAAATTTTGTCTATCTTCAGAAGTTATTCCCGAACTTGTTCATCAATAAAAAGCCAAGTTCCCTTCTTTGTGATATTTGTCAGCTTGCAAAGCATTCTCGTGCCACTTATTCTCCTAAAAAATATCATGAATCTTCTCCCTTTACATTGATTCATAGTGATATTTGGGGACCTGCTCGTGAAAAAAATGTCTCGGGTGCTCGTTGGTTTATTACTTTCATTGATGATCATTCTAGGGTATGTTGGGTATACCTCTTGAAAGATAAGTCTGATGCGGCATCCACCTTTAAAAATTTTCATGCTATGATTCAAACTCAATTCTAGACCTCTATCAAAATTCTGCGAACAGACAATGGTACTGAATATTTTAATTCTGTTCTTGGAGATTACCTAAACCAGCATGGAATTATTAATCAAAGTTCTTGTCCTAACACCCCTCAACAAAATGGGGTGGCTGAAAGAAAAAATAGACATCTAATTGAAGTTGCTCGAGCTCTTTTATTCACGATGCATGTCCCTAAATATCTGTGGAGGGAGGCCGTCTTGACAGCCTCTTATCTCATTAACCGGATGCCTTCTCGGGTACTAAATTTTCATTCTCCTTTATCTTGTCTTACTAAATTTTCCCCTCTTTCAGTGCTGTATCTTCTCTTCCTCCCAAAATATTTGGCTGTGTGGTTTTTGTGCATATTCCTCCACATCACAGGTCCAAACTTGACCCTAAATCTGTTAGATGTGTCTTCATAGGATATTCCCATAATCAAAAAGGTTATAAGTGTTACTCACCTCTCCGTAAGGTTTTTGTTTCCATGGATGTTACCTTTTATGAGACACAATCCTTTTTTTTCCCGACTTCTCTTCAGGGGGAGTCTATTGGTATTGATATGGATGAAGATAAGCCTGGGAAACCAAATGATGCTGCTGTCTTACCTTGGCCTTTGGAAACAGGGGGAGTTATTGGGAAGGAAACAGGGGGAGCAACTATACCTGAATCTAATGATCCTCCTTGTGATCCTCCTGGTAAATGGGAAAAATTTTACAGCAGGCGCAAAACACATGAAGATACTCTAGACTGCCAGGATCCTGATTCGAGTCCTTGTTCCAGCAACCCACTTGAATGTACTAGTACAGCCAACATTGATATGCCTATTGCTCTTCGGAAAGGTACTAGATCTTGCATTGCTCATCCTATTTCCCATTATATCTCATATGAAAAGTTGTCTCAAGGTTTTCGTGATTTCAACACTATGTTAGATAGCACCAGGATACCCAAAAATATCCAAGAAGCACTTGATGACCCAAAATGGAGAAATGCTGTATTAGAAGAAATGGATGCACTTACAAAAAATGGAACATGGGAGTTTGTGACATTACCTAAAGGAAAAAAAACTGTTGGTTGCAAGTGGGTGTTCACAATAAAATTCAATGCAGACAATAGCATCAATAGGTATAAGGCCAGATTAGTTGCTAAGGGTTTACTCAGACTCATGGGATAGATTATCAGGAGACATTTGCTCCTGTTGCCAAACTTAACACTATCCGCGCTCTGCTATCTCTTGCCTCCAACCTTGATTGGCCATTGCAACAGTTAGATGTTAAGAATGCCTTCTTGAATGGTGATCTACATGAGGAAGTTTACATGGATCCACCTCCTGGTTTTGAAAAAGGGGATGGTTCTGTGTGCAAGTTGCAGAAGTCTCTCTATGGACTTAAACAATCTCCCAGAGAATGGTTTGGGAAATTTACTCAAGATGTTAAGGGAAGAGGGTTCACCCAAGCTCAGACTGATCACACCTTATTTTTTAAACACTCTGACAAAGGAAGAATTGCTATTCTTATCGTTTATGTTGATGACATAATTATCACTGGTAATGATAGCGAGGAGATAACCTCTTTACAAAAATGTTTAGCTAACCAGTTTGAACTAAAAGATCTTGGATCTCTCAAATATTTCCTTGGCATGGAAATTGCTCGGAGTAAGGAAGGAATTTCTTTAACTCAGAAAAAATACATTCTAGACCTGTTGCAAGAAACAGGTATGCTTGGGTGCAAGCCGGCAGAGACTCCAATTGAAGCTAATATCAAGATGGGTGTTGAGGACGGGGAAGATGTTGATAGGGAGCAGTACCAGAGACTAGTGGGGAAATTAATCTATTTGTCTCACACTCGTCCTGATATTGCTTTTGCTGTGAGCATGGTTAGCCAATTCATGCATTCTCCTAAGGAAAAACACCTTAGTGTTGTTTATAGAATTCTCAAATACCTCAAAAATACCCCTGGTCGAGGAATTTTCTTTAAAAAGGGGCACAAAAGGATGATTGAAATCTATATAGATGCAGACTGGGCTGGCTCTGCAATGGACCGAAGATCTACTTCAAGATATTGTACTTATGTCTGGGGAAACCTTGTGACCTGGAGAATTAAGAAACAAACTGTTGTTGCAAGAAGCAGTGCAGAAGCAGAATTTCGGGCTCTAGCCCATGGTATTTGTGAAGGAATTTGGTTACGAAGGCTTCTGGAGGAGTTGAAGATCTCCTATTCCCTACCTATCAGATTATATTGTGATAATAAGGCTGCTGTCAGCATTGCTCAAAATCCTGTTCATCATGACAGAACAAAACATGTGGAAGTTGATCGTCACTTTATCAAAGAGAAGTTAGAAGGCGGTAGTGTATGCTTGACATATATACCTACCAAGGAACAGACGGCAGATATCCTCACCAAAGGATTACTTAAGCCGACCTTTGAGAATTTGATCAGCAAGTTGGGAATGATCAATATATATCTCCCAACTTGAGGGAGAGTGTAGAATATGTAGAATATTCTAGATAGTATTTATTGATGTAGTTGGTAGTTGTATATTTAGTTGGTAGTTGTATATTTATTGATGTAGTTGGAGGTTGCATATTTATTAAAGTAGTTGAGGTAGTTGGATGTACTCAATATAAAAAGGACCCATTGGGTCTCTCAATGAATAAAGAAAAGTATTATTCAGATAAAACACTTCTTCCACTTCTTCTTTTCTTCACATTCTCTAAATATCATTCATTGCATATATAAACTTTTGATACAAAACAATCAAAAGTGGGGTAAATGTATTCAGCCAAAACTAACATGCTTCAGGCCTAAGCAAAAAGTATTGTACTATTATCTCTATTTTTAAGATTTCATATATAAAAGCCTGAATTTATTTTGACAGACTTTCTAGACTTACACTGAAATCACTAGCAAAGATTTGTAAAATTTCATTTAATGGGAGATGCATTTTTGAGAGATAATGATAGGGCCTAGAGAGTAGATAGTTATTATAGTTAGTTAGTTAGAATAGTCATGTTTGGGCGGTTTAGAGGTAAGGAATTAGCTTAAATAGGAAGAAAGGGTAGAAGAGGGGGATTCAGATTTGTTAGCATTTGGGAATTGAACATTAGCCTTGTTGTAAAAAGGGGGAACCCTTTATGAAGAGAAAATCCTTGGAAGAATTTTCTCCTTTGGTCTCTATAGTAATTCAATAAAACATTTCAAAAACTCGGAATCTGTTTATGGGTTCCTAACAATTTGGTCGGACCCGCTAGATCAATTTGCTTGGACGATAGATGTAGAAAGAAGCGATCATTCTTAAGAATGATAAGATGTACAAACAACCCTCCGAAGAAATGAGGAGCAAAACATGGCCGAGAGGATGGAGGAGAACTCAAACGGAGTGGGTTTGGGTGTGGCAGTTACATGACATGTTCATGGGGAAGGAAGGTAGAATTACCCACCTTTGACGATTGCGATCTCGTGGGCTGGATAGCCAAGGCAGAGAAGCTTTTTATACAACATCAACATCAACTTTATCTCAAACAAGTTGGAGTTTCATCTCATAAATATAGCTGTGTATTTTTTACGGCCGGCTCGCTACACCTTCCACCAACCCTCCTCCTTTACCCTAACTTGGGACATACCATACATGCATGCATACATAGGCCATGCATGTAGAGAAACTTTTTATACTTTCGAAAATCAAATCATCAAAGAAGTGCCGCTAGCATTCATCAACGTGGTCGATGTGGCAGGGTATCTATTTCGATTTTTGAAAAAGAAGACATTGGAGTTATCATGGGAAGGTCTCACCATAGCGCTAATTAAAAGGCTTGGCGAAAGAAGCATGGGGAACATCTACGAAAGATTGGCCACATTGAGATAATTAGGCATGGAAAAGTGAGGTTTTGTAGGAATAGACTTCATTGATGACAGGAGAGCAACTATAGGGTTTCTTCTAGGAAGTGAATTGTAGGGTCAAGACCCATGACTCTAAAGAGGTAACAAGGACTATCGAGTTAATCAGGGATGTTGAGGAAGAATTGTGGGCAACTAGAGCTTTATGGAGTCATTATTCTAGGGTCCTATATTGGGTTATTGCCATAACAATAGTGGTGGCAGTGTAATGCATATCAGGACTATTCTGCTGGGTTTGCCTTGCCTATTATAGGGATAAAATATTGAAAACCTCGTCAGATGGCAGCACTTTCGTTACAGAAGCAGAGCTAAATGGTGGTGGTCGGTTGTCATCAAGGTGTTCCATGGGGAAGTTAAACTCTAATGGTTCTTTTGTACAGAGGAACAAGGGAGCTTGACAACTCCCATATCAAACAAGGGAGCTTGAAAACTCCCATATCAAGAATATATGGAAAGGTGAGAGGAAGGATGTTGTTTTCAGTGTGGATTGGAATATAGACCTTCTCACAACTGCTAAAAAAAAAAAGCCTATAAATTACCCTTCTTGGTAGAAGATGAACAAGTGAATGAGGACAAGAAGATTGTCCAGAATAAAGGAAGAGTGGGAATATGAACAGCCGACTTTCCCATGCAAGGGAAATTCCCAATTACCACCTTAAGAACAAGGCTGAACTTCATGGGGATGGTATTGATAGGGCCTAGAGAGTAGTCTATTAGAATAGTTATATTTGGGCGGTTGAAGTTGTCAGAGGTAGGGAATTAGCTTAAACAAGAGGAGAGGGTAGAAGAGGGAGCATTTAGATTTTTTAGTGTTTAAGAACTGAGAATCTCTGTTGTAGATAGGGGTGTTAACGGGCCGAGCCGGGCCAAGCTTTAGTCTTAAAAGGCTAAGCCTGTGTTTAAATTTGTTAGCCTGGCCTAGTCTCTTACCTGTTATGAATATAATTATTGGTCTGTGGCCTAGCTTATTTACAAAATATAAAAGTGTAATTTAGCTTGTTAAAAAAAAAATAAGACAACAAAAATTTATCCAAACAAAATACACGATCAACAACATTAATAATTCCACAAAAATTTATAAATTTAATGTATATCCAAACAACATAATATAGAACAAAATCATTCAAAAAGTCTATTTAACCAATAAAATGGGGTAAAATGAGTTGAGGAGAGAGAGAGAACTATTATGAGTAGTATAGAAAATATAAAATAAAAACAAAAGTTTGTATACTAGGCTAGCCTGAGAGGCTCTAAGGCCGGACTTTTGAATTGGAGCCTGAAGCCTTTTTATTAAACGAACTTTTATACAAGTCCAAGCCTGGTTTCAACAACCAATTTTAGACATGTAAGCCCAGGCCTCTACGAGCCGGACCAAAGACCCCTGGTTCGTTTAACACCCCTAGTTGTAGAAAGGGGAAACCCTTTGAATCCTCTTCTTAGGTCTTTGTTGTAATTTAGTAAAACATTTTAGAAGTATTCTTTCTCTTTTCCTTTCTCTGCTTTTGTCATCTCTCTCTTTGAAAACTCATAATCTATTTGAGTTCCAAATAGAGAGAGAGAGAGAGAGAGAGAGTGTCCATTCACTATGTCATTGATGTTTAACTTAAAAACTCTACTCGGAGATCTGCTTGTTAGTCCTACAAGATCATGTAAGAAGTAACTACCTTCCCATGGGCAATGGCTATTTCCACATCTGGGAATGACTCTTCAAGAAATTCCATTACTTCTTCGAGTCCTGTAACACAACAATAGTTGAGAAACCAGAGTCAATACTTTACTAAAGGCACATTAGCAAATATATGTTAATGGCACCACCATGTTGAATAATCTCTTTTTAGGCCTGTGATGATCATCTAATAGTAAAACTCTGCTTGTGACAGGAGCATATCTTTCTTCAATCTCGTGAAAATAAATTCATTCACTGAAAGATGAGAATAATAAACTACACTTTAACATAAATTTGAAAAAACACTTATTCACACTAATGAGAGACTTCAGATCAGTCTCCTTACGTTATTTATTTATATCAGCAGGCTTCTCAGGAACTGAAATAGCAAGTTTGCTGACATGGAATTTCTCTGAAGCAATGATTAGCATAGGTTATCCCATAACAAAAAGAAGTGAGTTGTTTCTTGCAATGTCTGAGACGATTTTAAGAATGTGTATAAAATTAGATCAGTTTTAAAGAAGCTTCCATTGGGTACATTGGGGATTCTCTTGCCTTTGGTAAACTTTATGCTGGATACTAGAACGCTACAATTACGTGAGTTTCCAGTAATTTTTCCAGTGCTGATAAGCATCCTGATCTTCATGGAGTTCAACTTAATTAATTAACTTATAAAAATTTAGTGCCTTATTATGTGCAAAGAAGGCTATAATTCATGGCACTAAATAAGATGGAATGTCTTGTTGAGATCATGTGATTCTAAGAAGAAAGGAGTACTGGGGTTAAAAGAATAATTTATTCGAATAAAGGTATTGAAGGCTTAAATTTTATTTGAGCTGTCTTAGCTTTGCCCTTATCAATTGACAGAAAAGATAAAAGAGGGGGGGGGGGGGAGGGTATCAATTTGCATCTTTGAAGAAGATTTTGGGAGATAATCTTCTTCAAGATCATATTTGGATTGGAGCTGAGATAAACTTCTGGAATTGAAGCATGGTGCTCAATCCATGAACAAATATAATGCAAGGAAGGCCAATGAATACTTTTCAGGCCTAATTAATGGCATCCTGCTGTCCTTTATTTCTTTCTTTGGGTGTAAAATGATATAAGTTGCCCCTAAAATCTCTGCGAAAGGTGGGTACTATTAAAGAAAGGAGAAGGGCACTTGCCTTCAGCTGACCTGATGACCTCCTTGATATCCAATCTATATCTATTAAGGTTACTGCATTCTACCTGCCAACTCATGAGTCTTCCACTTCATTTCCATAAAAAAATTGTGATCATTACAGCATAATGAGATGAAGGATTATAAGCAACAGACTTGCCTAGAGTACAGCAGCAGTACCATTTTGGGGTTCCCTGTTGAGTGATGCAGCAATAAAAGGCAGAAACCATATATTAAGAGTAAGCTTCACTGGAAGGATTTGGAAATACCTAGCAGCTGAAATCTATTCTTAAGATTAAGATAGCTTTTGCTTTATTTTTATTTTTTTTTAATTCCTTATTTTTCAAAGTTGTTACAGATAGTTTTTTCAGAACAAGCTTAGATAGAAAGAAATAACAGAACATGTGCACCAAGGTTTTAAACAGAGAGAAGTTGTATCCCCTCAGAAAGGGTTTGAAGATTAAGTTTGTCAGTTAAAGAAGCTTGCTGTGCAGCATTTTAACTTAATTGTCGGAAAGTATGTATATGCAGTAAATAGGCAAATAATATACTGCTTCGCTCAACTTAGATTTTGTTTGACAGGAGCTTCTGCTGGCTTACAGCCAAGTTTCCTTGTTGCTAATAGGTGCAACACATATTTCTGTTGAGAAATGAATAATCCATGGCAAGAATGAGCTATTTCAATGCGTAGAAAGTATTTTGACTTGCGTAACTCTTTAATTTCAAATTCTTACAGAAAGCACTTCTTTAGGGTCTTCATTCACTCTATATCATTTCCTATAACAACAATATCATCTACATATGCGGTTAGTGTATTTCCCTCTATATTTGATTGCTAGGACCAGAAATGATTGCCATGGCATTATTCAAATAAATAAAATCTTGATCATCAATTTTAGATAAATATCTTAGCAAACTTCAATATTTCGTGGGAATAGAGATGACAAAATCCAAGGATGGTATTTTAATTTCACAAATTATGCCACGGACATTCTTAAGAAAATTGATCTGTTGAATACAAGTCAATTGACATTCCTATGGATCCAAATACTAAACTTTTACGAATCAAGGGGGGCACTTTCAAATCCAAAAAGATACAAAAGGCTAGTTGAGAAACTAAACTGTCTCACAGTTGCTTGTCCAAATATGTTATTTGCAATCAGTGTGGTAATTTAGTTCCTCAATTCACCTTATGAAGGACAGAAGGATGCAGTGATTCGTATCCTGAAACATGTCAAAGGATCTCTAAGAAAAGGATATTCCAATGAAGATAAAGGCAACACTCATATTGTCAAATACTCAAATGCTGATTTGGCAGGTTTCCTTATTAATAGAAGGTCCACTTCAAGGTACTATGTATTCATAAAGGATAACCATATAACCTAGAAAGCAAGAAGCAAAATATGGCCACAAGATCTATTATTGAAGTAGAGTATCAAGCCATGGCCTCAACCATGTGCAAACGCATTTGGTTAAAACAACTGCTCAAAGAGCTCCAGTTTGAAGAATGTATGCAAATGGAACTCTGATAGGACCGGATCAAATAACCAAATAACAGAAGAATTGGCCCAGAAAGGATCTGGATTTTCTATATATTGAACAAGAAAAGGAATCACAGAATGCAAATACAGAAACAGTAAAGACTCAAAGAAGAAAAGTTAATATCCAGCACATTCGAGAGGTGCTGAGGCTCTCCCATGTTTCCTAGTCCTCCATTCCTCCTCTCGTCCTTCATATATTAATCGTAACTAACTTCCTCAGTCACCCTTTTCTCTCTCCCCCAACAGAATTGCCTTCCACATCAGCCTCTAGAATATTCCTCTCATTATCATTGGTCACTTTGTCTGAGTCGGCATTAACTAATATTCCCCTGAGATGCTTCCTAGAATACGTTTTAAGCGATATTCTATCACACTCGTTTGTGATATTTAGGCTGTGCTGCATATCGCCTCCAATCTAGAGTTTCATGAGATAACCAAACATATTGAGATTGATTGTCATTTCATTAGAGAGAAATCTTATCTAGAGACATCATCACTAGCTTTGTCAACTCAAATGATCAACTGGTGGATGTCTTCACTAAAGCTTTGAGAGGTCCTTAGTTAAGTTATATAAGTCACAAGCTTGGTGCATATGATTTATATGCTCCAGCTTGAGAGGGAGCATTAAAAAATATGTAAATATTGTAAACAAGCTAATAATATCTTATAATTGCGGTGATTAGGTTATTTGGCATTCTTGTAATTATTACATTTAATGAAAAAATAGAGCCTCTGTTGTGTATGTATCTCATTTTCACTTCATCTTAACAATAATCAATTATGTTTATGCTGATGAAAATTCCAATGATAACTTTAATCTTCCTTCCTTTTCTCCTATTGCATCTTTTGGTGCATTTGACAAATTTAAGTTGTTTGAGTCATTCTTCTTTTTTCATGGTTGAATGAAAACCCTATCGATAGAAACACTTAACAATAAATGGCTACAACAACAATAGAAACACAAACAACATATTTTACTGCCAAGTAAATGTAAATGCCATTTGATAAGGTAACAAAAGGTCTATCAGACTTAGATAACACATCAGCATACACATAGAGCATGTACCGAAATGATGAGCTTGTAATCACCTTTAATACGTGGCAGAACATAAAAAACTTGACCACCACGATCCAGCTCATACTTGATGGCGGATATTACTTTGTCCTCACTGAACGAAGATAGGTGAGTCTTGATAGGAACTCTTTCTGGAGGTGCAGTTGAAATTAAACTGAAATAGAAATCGATAGAAATTACAACAGTATCATACTTAAGCTCAGAGGTTAGTTGATCTTAATTGATGTTTGATCAGTCCAAAGTTTAACAGAAAGCCAACTATACAAAATATAAAGTTCCCATCTAAGCACGCATCAAAAAGCCATGCTAGGCAAAACTAGAACCAAAAGATAAAGGTGAAAATAAAAATAATAAGGGTCTTTCTAATAGGAGCAGAATTTTGCAGGGGACTAAATTTTCTGTTACAAAAGTTTGGGTTTAAGTTGAATTTTCAATATCGTGGGAAGTTGATGAACCAATTCTGTATCAACTTAGTTTCATACTTTTGCCTTTGATTCCATATATTTCCCCTCACTACTAACTTATTATTATTTAACATCATAGATGTCTTGTTATACAAAGGTTTGGGGAAACCTGGGTAGGGGAAGCGGGAAAAACTTGACATACAAGTACAACAGATATTACACTGTTTTGTCATATCTTTTTCAACATTTATTGTAACTAAGATCCCTCGTGCTTTTTGCTTGGTTTTAGGATAAAAGGCCACCTCATCATGCATAGACAGCTTAAAAGAGTAGAAAAAGACCAACTCTCTGAAAGCCTTAAGCTATCAAGTGAAGGCTTATGAATGGTTTTATATCTAATATGCCCCCTCGAACAAAGCCCTTTAAGCTTGAAGCATGGATAATGCACAAACCTATCCTACCTTGAGGTATAATTTAACTTTTTATTTAGAAGAATGGGGATAATAAAAGATCAAAGTTCAAACTCTTGACCACTTGGTCAGAGACTTTGATACCATATCAAGAACCAAATCTTCCAAAAGCTTAAGCTATCAAGTGCAGCTCTATATATGATTTTATATCTAATGAGTCAAATCCTAACTTAAAACATACACATTCTAGTTAAGCAACTTAAATCTATGGTATTGGACCGTAATTCATATATTCTACAACTGCAAGATCAATTTAACATAATCCAACAAAGTATTCTCTCTCTCTCTCTCTCTCTCTCTCTCTCTCTCTCACACACACACACAAACACATGCATTTACAGAACATGCACAGCACTACCTATATATGTGAGGGAGAAAAAGAAAAGAATTACATTCATCTTAGTTCATCAACCAAATTATTTGAGGGTGGATTTTTTTCTTTTTTTCAAAAACAAAGTGCAACACAAATTTGTAAGGCTTTTTTTTTATTTAATACTAGAACCAGGATAACCATAGACAACAAATCTTCCTTCATAATTCGTGAAAGGCTTACCTAGCATCACGAAACCCTGTCAAGGCTAAATAAAGAGTTCGGGGTATAGGGGTTGCAGACAAAGTAAGTACATCCACAGAAGTTTTAAAAGAAGCAATCTGCTCCTTCTGTTTGACACCAAATCTCTGCAATGCAATAAATCGTTGCTTAGTAGGGGGAGCGGAGCTGTAATCAGAGGAAGGAAAATATTTATTGCAGATGATTGGTAAACCTGTTCCTCATCAACCACAAGCAGGCCAAGGTTGTTATATGCAACACGGTTTCCTAGGAGTGTGTGAGTCCCAACAATAATATCCAGGTCACCATTCTTAATCATATCCAAGTGCTGTTCTTTCTCTGCTCTGGTCTGCAAGTTGTGATAAGTGATATAGTCTATTATTGATATAGGAGTTACAAATTATCCATAAATATCCACCTAGAAGATAAGATTTTCCCATGATGAAGCTCATATTTGTTTGACCTTAATAATTTGCCAGATTTCAAGTTCCTACAATGTCCTTATGCTACCACTTTACAAGAAAAGCTTGAATTATAGAAAAAAGGAGGGAGTAAGACAAATCCAGACTCAGAAATCATAAAACCATGCACTACTCAATTTGATACATATGGAACAGCAAATAAGGGCAGTAGTACATTGTTATTTGACTACCGAAGAAGATGAATTGGATAAGTGAAATCTCTTATTCATACTCTGTAACACTCATCTTTAGATGAATTTAACTATGACTAAACTGGGAAAATACTCATGGTCATACCTGAAACCTGCTCAGTAGTCCAATTTTAATATCAGAATATGCAGAAAAGCGTTCTGAAATAACATCAAAATGTTGTTTAGCTAGAACTCTTGTTGGTGCCAGAACCATCACTTGCTTTTTCGCTGAGACAACGCAGTGGATAGCACGTAATGCAACCTCAGTTTTACCAAAACCAACATCTCCACAAATTAATCTGTCCATTGGAGTTTCTCGCTCTGTCAAATCCTTCTCAACATCAACAAAAGCCTGCAAGAATATGTATGTGGAAGAAATGAAATAACTGAATAAGCATAACATAAACAAGTAATAATGAGTCAAAATAAAAAAAATCAACATATGAGCTTTGATTTGTGAACACCTGAGAGGTATTGGTACTTAAATCACTAAAGTAAAATTAGAACATAAAATCACAATTAACTTATCCGCGTCCGCCAAAACACACAGCATTTACTATGATATCACCTGTTTCTGATCCGGCGTGGGTTCATAAGGAAATTGAGCAGTGAATTCAGCCATCGCAGGACTCTTAGGATACGGAGGCCTTCTTTGTTTGAGCCTATGTAGATAGAGTTCCATCAAGTCAATAACCATCTTCTGTATAGCCACCTTCCCTTTAATCTTTCTTTTTTCCCACGCACTAGTATCATTTAACTTGCTTAACTTGGGAGACCTTTTGTTTTCATTTGGACTGTAAAGTTACACCAAGTTTAACACACAGTCATTCAGTAAAGCATCAACACCAATATCAACATCAACTTTATCACAAACTACTACGGGTCGGCATTCTATGAACCCAAATCAAAAACAAGAAAAGAATGAGGGCCATTCAGTAAAGCAAAAGGCAATTTCATGGCTTTTTAACCTTTTGATGCAAAATCCAAGACATATTACCAGTTTAATTCTTTTGGCAAACTATTTACCAATCTAATATGAGTGAAACACACATGGGAAGTGTGTGCGTTTAAGTTGCATATCACCCCATGCATGACTTGTGCAAAAGCCAAAATGTGCCTATCACATGTATGCAAGACGTGCAAGGGTGCGTGCACAAGGATGCGCATAGTACGTTGCTGCGCTGATTTTTGAACAAGTCACGCATGGAGGTGATTCCCGACTTAAATGCGCACACTCTCCATGCAAGTTTCGTCCGTAGATCGGTAAAAAAGGTAATAAACAATTTAATCATCCTCTATGTAAAGAACCAATTCAACCCAAAAGCTTAAGCTATTGGGTAAGGCTATATCAATGGTTTTATATATCTCAACACGCCCCCTCACACGAAAGTCCACTGGGCTTGAAGGGTGGACAATGCACAGACCCACCTACTGTGCGAAAAAAGAAATTCCACTTGAAAGAAAGTGGGAGGCGGTGAGGATCGAACCCAGGACACGAGGCTCTGATACCATGTAAAGAACCAATTCAACCCAAAAGCTTAAGGCACTCCCACCTTTTGAGCTAGCTTTTGGGGTGGTGCATCTCAAGGTTCTTTACATGGTATCAGAGCCTCGCCGTCCCCCACTTTCTCTTGTGGAATTTCTTAGCACAGGTAGGCTGGGCCTGTTGCATCATCCACTCTTCAAGCCCAATGGGCTCTTGCGTGAGGGGGCGTGTTGAGATATATAGTCCCACATTAGTTGTATGAGCAACTAATGTGGAGTTTATAAGGCCTTGGGCACTCCCACCCTTTGAGCTAGCTTTTGGAGTGGTATATTCCAAGATTCTTACATGGTATCAGAGCTTGAGTGACTACAAGATCACAAGTTCGATCCTCACCGCCCCCCACTTTAAAGTGGAATTAAAATTAAAGCACAAAAAGGTAAACCAAAAATTGGGCCTCTGCAATATCCACGGCGTGTTGAGATATATAGTCCACATTGATTGTGTGGGCAACTAATGTGGCATTTATAAGACTTTGGGCACTCCCACCCTTTGAGCTAGCTTTTGAGGTGGTGTATTCCAAGGTTCTTTACACTCTGCATTCAACAAAATGAGAAAGAAGGGGGTGCAGGAAAACTTACAGAGTATATCTGTAGAGCATTCTAGAAGCCTGCTTGACAGGTAGCTTTGCCATCCCATCTGCATACTCTATGAAAACATACTCAGTGGGTTCTGTAGAATTCTTTGGAACATCAAATTTGATCCCAACAAACCTCCCAATACCCACTTTCTTATGCACAACATAGTCCCCAGAACTAAGTGTGTAAGGGTCTACCTTGTAGCTAAAGGCACCATCTTTACTCTCCCTTACACCCTTCAACTTCTGCAACCCTCTCTGTTGTTGCTCCTTCACCATTTTTATGTACTTGTCAGCTTCCTTCGAGTCCATCACAGTCCTCGAAGCCTCTCTTTTGCCGTAGTCACGGCGAATCCTCTCGTTGAGCACAGTTATGGGGTCGTTCTCTAGCTCAATTTTCTCAGTTCTGTTCACCATTTTGGTGGGTGAAGAAGGGGCATAGACTGCATTGGTGGGTAAAAGCACTAACCTTTTGTTGTTTTGGCGCAAAGGGTATCTGAGGATGAAGAGCCTCCAAGTTTTGGGAGAAGAACTGAGCTTGGGGATGAGGGGTGTTGAAGTGTGTAACCTTGGGAGAAGACAAGCCATTGAGTTGAAAGAGAAAAAGAGGGAGGGAAGGGTATGGATTCAGAGTGTCATTGGGAAGTTTTAATCTTTGGAAGGAAGAGTATGTAAAGGAGGATAATTTGGATATGAAAATGGAGGATTTGGAGGGGTTTTTGGTTTAACAAAGAAAGAATTCATAACAATAATTTTTGTGGGGTTGAGATAACGGCCTGTCTAGGATTATATCTTTAGCAACTCAATTTCATTATTCAGATATTTTTTGTAATAATAAAAAAATATATATATATTTCGGATGATTTTACAATATCTTTTGGTAATTTGGGTTCGATAGAGATGGTGTTTTGGTTCATCATTACTTGATTCCCAACGTGATGTATTTCGGATATTTCATGGACCTATTTTTGGATTATGAATGTATTACATTACATTACACAGCTCATCAGAAAAAGAGGATAAACGCCGGAGAGTACAGCATAAATGAAGACAATGGGACTCTCTTCCCAATTCCCATTAGATGGAGCCCACGTTAAAAATCCCCGGTTAACAAAAATTAGAGATAAAAATTGGATTGAAACGTTTTTTACGGGTAATTGACCCTTTTGTCCATCATATGTCTATATACTTAATTTCCATGTGCTTAATTTGATTGTTACTTTAACTAGCCATAACAACTCAATCATCGCAATATATCTTTAATGACTTGAAAATCAAATTCATGACTCTAAGCCTCCTCGAAATGAAGCTCTTCGATAGATGTGTTAAAATGGGTTAAAATTTGCGAGGCAGCAAGCAAAATCCTATACTTAGCCCTAGTTTATTAGAGCTTTTTTGATAGGATCTTTTTTTAGTCCTAATTCTCAAACCTCTCTAATTTAGCATATTGGGTTAGGGCTATTCTGTAAGCCAAATTTTTTTCTTCATTAAATTTTCATTTATTTAAAAAATAAAAATATATAAATTTAAATATTTATAAATGAAATAAATTATAAACATAATATAAGTAAAAAAAAAATTAACAGTGATATGTTTTAACATTCATCTACGTATTAGTAAAAATAAAGTTTTTTATTGACATATAAGCATGTTATTGTATTATGACCATTTTTCCATCATTATTTTTGATTTTCCAGTAGAGTTGTTGTATTATGTTATGATCCTAATGAGAAAATTTTCATTTGATGGCATCCTTTAATAACGAATTTAGTAAAGGTAGTAACTAAATTTTCACCATTTTCACTTATATATTTGTGTACAAATACTATTTTATTAAAAAATTAAATTATGAAAATTTTATAATTTGTATAAAATATTTTAAGAAAGTGTTAAATGTTTACTTGTTAAAATAATTTTTAATTTATTAAATATGATAAAAAAATAAAATTTTATGAAATTATAATTTTGGATGGCCCGCGGGCTGGCCCTAACCCATAGGGCTTTTGGCCCGTGTGGGCCTTTATCATTGAAGGCCATTTGGCCTAGTGGGCTTTTTGCACCTAACCCACACGGACTAGGGCCTAACGGGACGAACTAACCCATTTTGACAGCTCATCTATATGTTATAATACCTCGTATTTCTAAAACATATAGTTATATATTAAAATATGGATTAAAGGGTAGGATTAGTGAAAATCCTGAATTTAGGACCAAAATACGTAAAAAGGGTAAAATGATAAATTGTTAAACATGTAACCCTAGAAAAGAAAATTTGAGTAGAAAGTCTCAAATGGAAAAAATAACACTGGAAATAGATTCAGAAAGAAAAATTGAGTGGTTAGGCAAGTATATGGAAAAATGATGAATAGTGTTTTTACCGAGTGAAAATATCGCGTTACAGTCGCACCGTAAAGCGTGCCGAATGAATTTTTAGCTCTAGATTTGGAAGTAGGTTATAAATGGTACATAGGACTAGAAATTATGATTTCTGATGAAAATTGATTGGGATTAGGTTTTTGGGGAAGCGTACCCACAAGCTTAAAACTGTGATTTCGTCGAACGATCGGAAAACTCCAAATTCATCTGACCAAGGACAATGGTTAAGCTTAAAAATTAGAGTTTCTAAATAATCTAAGAATTAATGGACGTTTAGTGGATTAAGCGGGAGATTTGAATTAATTTGAATCGCGTGAGGTGACAGTGGGACCCACCCCACTTAAGTATAACACGCCACATGTGCTAAGTTCTTATTCACCTTCTCCTTCTCTCCTCTTTCCCCTTACAGCCCGTGTGCAAGTTTTGGTTTGAAATTTCATTCAACCAAAACACACTCAAATCTTCACCAAAACACAACTTTCACTACATCAAACTTTAAGTAAACAACCTCCTAAACACAATCATGGTATTTTCAAAGCTTGAAACTCACTAATTTGGGGAAAAAATGGGACCCATGTCTGCGGCCATGGTGGAGAAATTTGATGTTCTTGGAGTTGATTGATCCTCCAATGCTTGGGTATTGTGTGGAGGAGTCCTAGGCATTGATTGCGAGTAAGTTTTAACACATTTCATTGGTTGATTCATTGGATTTGATTTTATGAACCTAGGGTTAGTGTGCATGGATTGATATGGTTAGAGAGCTCAAATTGAAAATGTGTATTAGATAAAAGTGACTTAGAATGATGTTTTATGGTGATTGAGCTCATAAAATTTTTTGGTAAAAAAGTTGATAACTTATGAAAATTTTGAGTTGAAATTCAAGACTTTGTGAAATGGATATGTTGTTGGATATTGTAATAGAGTGTTGGAGCATTTGTATGAGTTAATTATAAGATTGTATGGTGTGTGGAAGTGTTGAAATGAAGTAGAAATCCTTTGTAATGCATGCTTGTTGATTTCGGCCATTGAAGGGAAATAAGGAAAAGATGATGTAAAAATCATGTGATTGGTGTTGTGTGATTGTGAATCATGTTTAAGTAGGTTGTATGTTGAGTTAATGCATTGAATTAGAAACAAAACCATTGGGTGATGTGCATGTGTCATTTTGGCCATGATAAGGAACCTTAAGGGAAATGATGTTGAGATGTGATTGAATTGAATTAAGGGCTTGAATTGGTATTATGGTGAGCTTAGGAAATCATTGGGACATTGTAATAAAATTAACATGGTTAGGTACTTGGAGGCCATTTGGCCGAACCTATGCATGTGTGGGGGGGAGTGTGGTGCTTTGCATTTTGACTTGGTTGCACTATGATGTTGATGATCCTTGTGTGATCATTGTAGGTTGCCTCTTGCGGACATGAACTTGGAACGGTGAGCTTAGCGGGTTGTCTTTGGTCCCTGACCAAAAGGATTGAAGTAAGTGGTTATGTAAAAATGCATGAGTACTTGAATAACCATGTACATGTTCTTATTGGGTGATATTGAAATAGGAATGACCCATGTGTAGGCATTTCTTATTGGACCAAGCTCGGTTGTGTTCTACTTTGAAGCTACCTAGAGAGGGAGCTTCCATCAGGTAATCCTTTGGTACTTGAGTCAGTCCTCGTCTATGCTCCACCATGCCCCTTGGGGTAGTGGTTGGAGGTGTATGTTGATAGTGTATTATAACATGCTCATGCATATATGTATGTATAGTGGGTACATAGAATGTACTGTGTCTCTAGCCAGTAGACTGTTGCCTTTGGGCTTTACGGACTTCCACTAGATAGGTCTCCGTGAGGAAGTTCCAGTTGACCTGGGGTCATGGAGTGTCATACGTTGAAGAGCACTCTAGGAATGTCTTAGGTGTATATGGATGGAGGGTGCCTTGGTTGATGTTCTGGGAACACTTCCTTGTATGAGAATCCGTAGGCTATATGTCGAGGCCAATAGGTCGGGTGTTGCGTGGTTTTGGCATTGACCATTCCAACTTCATCGTATTTTTACTCCCTATGCATCCCTACTTCACTAAATCTCTTGCTTTATCCCTCTTTGGCTGTTGTAATATATTGTTGATTTACATCTGAGTGGGCCATTGGACGGAGTAATCTCCAGAACCTTTGGGTTACTGAGATATATTTGTATATCTCATCCCGTGTTGGGGCATTTATTTCAAGTAGTAGTAATGAGACTGGAGCTGTGGGCAAGAGGCCCATAGGTTGAGCATTTTGAGATTGAAACATTTTGCATTTTGAGGCAGATTGGCATAGGCTAGACTTACGGCATGAACATTGTATATGGATTTAGAATTACGTATATTGTCATATTTGTTCATGCCATCTTTTTGCCTAAGTTTAGTTGTACATGTATCATGTTATATTTTGAGGTTTATTTCATTGTATTTTATTTGGAGGACTTGTTGTATTATGAATTCCATTGGAGAATTATAATTTGTAAATATTGAACCTTGTGTAATATTGAAGCATGATATGTGATGAAAGAGAAATAGACCTATTCTAGGATATGATTTATGTTTAATGTAAAGAATGCATGCAATGGAATGATGTGACTGAAATAAGTTTAAGTTTTGGATAATGTAAATAATGAAATGTAAAGTGAGGAATTTGATGTAAATTGTAGTGGGTTGTAAGATAAACAAGGCATTGCTGGTTCTTGAGTGCCATCAATGTCTATTAGGTACCATTTGAGGATAATAACACTCTTTTAATAAAATGAGATAGGTTGAATAAACAAAGGAGATGCCGTCGAATGTTTTATAAAATGGTAGATTTTGGGTGAACTTTGGGAGAGCATATCTCCCTCACAGAAGTCTAATAGGGACTTTCCATACACCATTTTGAATATTGAGATGTCAAATATATTGTGTCAAAATTTGGTAGCCATTGGAGTTGTATGCAGACCTGTAGAGGCATTTGAGTACCGACTATTCTGGACGTCCTGCAGCAGGGGCTGTCGGGAGACGAGTTTTGGGAAATTTATTTCTCCCTTAATTATTGGTCAAATTAGACCCATGATATGTCAAACTGAAGCTTGAGGTATCTAGTTTACTGTACAAAAATTTGAGAGCAATTGGTAAAGTAGTTTGTCCAGAATCGCTGAGAGAGTAGAGTCTGTTTGGTGTCCTGTTTGAGGTTGGCTGGCAGCTTTGCTTGTCCAATTTCAAACGGTGATAACCGGAGCAAACAAGAACTTTATAGAGCGTGTGATAGCTTGTTGGAAATATAATTAAGTCTAGAATAACATACTAAAGGATGAGAGGTTCGTAGCATGCAAATCTCTCGTAATGTACAAAATACTGAACCTTGTTTAAATACGTGAAAATCGTAAAAGTGAGAATTATGCTAAGTGGGTTTATGGGAACCCCTTAGCAAGGAAGCACGGACTCTTGTAAAAACAGGGAGAGTTGTGTCCGACACGCTCCGACACGGCGACACGCTCCGACACGATGTCGGACACGCGGTCAACTTTTTTCGACACGTTGACCATTCCGACACGCGAATTTGACCGTGTCCGACACGGTCAAATGGCATTTTCGTAATTTTTTTAAATTTTTTTAAAATAAAATATTTTTTTTTTAGAAATTAAAATATATTAATAAAGCTTTCACCTGATCATATCAATTTTATTTTTTGTCTTTTTCCCCTTAAGTAGATAAGAGATCATCTCAGCATCATTGTTGTCAATTCCTATCACGCTCTTGTTGTATCTCCTTGTCTCTGATCTCTCTCTAATATGATTTGATTTCTATCTGATATTATATCTCTCTCTCATCCAGTTCTTATTTTTTTTATTAAAACTTCTATCTTTATAACTTGTTGATGGGTATTATTAATTTAGTTTCTTTTTTTGTTAAATTATTAAATATTAAATGAAGTATACACTATATAAATTAAAAATATTATTTAATATTAAAACGTGTCCCAACGTGTCGAAATCCATAATTTTTTAAGATGGACGTGTCGGAGTGTCGTGTCGTGTCACGTGTCGCGTGTCGTATCAGTGCTACATAGTCCCTTAGTGACTTGAGAGAAGCATTATATGATAGTTAGGAAATTATTTTAATTATTCCGTGTTTAGTTTCAGTTATGATCACAACTTTTACTCATTATGTTTTGTTATTGTTTTAAATGTGTATGTAATGAAAAGGAAGAAGTTTACTCGCATTTTATTACTACTGAATAACATGTTCTTAAGCCTCCTCATGTGAACCCATCTTGATTCCTGAATAGATATTTTGTTCACTTCTCATCAACCTTCGTAGGTTTAACACACCCTGCAAAGTATTTCAAACAGGAGTTTTAGAATCAGAATTAATTAACTATTTGTTATAATCAACATTAACTTTATCATGTTCATAACAAATAAAAAAGGGTGGCATATTTTTTTTCTCAAGCCATCGTTGGAATTTAGGACAATCCTTCTTCATGTGTCCATTCCGTTTACAGAAAAACACTTGGATTCTTTTTCAATTCCACCTTGGCGTGATATTTACCCTTCCCTTTTTCAATCCTTCTTCGCTTTCTTATGATCATTCATGTAACATCCCAATGGCTGGCAAGGATAGGGAGTGATCGCTGGTGCAAAAGAGGCACTGACGATGAGCGGCTCATGCCAAATCTTGCAACTAGAGTACATGAATGAATCAAATTAACACCAGAAAGAGAGGGATTCCACAGACTGTGCAGGTATGTGACTGTATAGTTGTGGATAACTTAAAAACTAATTGGTACTACCTATACTAACATGATACATCTACTTTTCGGTAGTCCGAAACAGAAGAACTTCATAGTTAGGCATGCATAACTTGGAGCAATTCTAGAATGGGTGACCTCCTAAGAAGTTTTCCCAAGAAGTGTATGAGTGAGGATAAAGCACACTGAAAAGTCTTGTGTTAGTTTGTGGGAGACAATTATTTATCTTGCAAGCGACCAGACATTACATTCCAGTCAGTCCTCATCAGAGAACTCTCTCCCTCTTCTATTTGCAACATCCACTCCTCTTGAACAGAAAGGGTTAAGAGTTCATTAATAGACCATTTGTCTTTATGTGTATTAAAAGAAATTTTGAAGGAACCGTATTGCAGTGGAAGGGTATTCAGTATGAAATGCACCAAGAAAGAATCACACATATCGAACTTAAGAATCTTCAATTGAGCCACTATATCTCTCGTTTGCATAATGTGCTAGTTCACACCTCTCACACTAGTGAGCTTCATTGATGAAAGTTTCTTAATTAAGATACTTGTCAATACTTTGTCTAAAGACTCAAATTGCTCATCTATGGCCTTCAGAAGTGCCTTAACAATGTCATATTATTCGATTGATCCTCGAATTCTAGTAGATATTTTGGTCTTTATGAACATGATAGAGAGGTGATTGGATAGCTCATAGTTTTCATAAAGATCAACATCATACGGTTCATTATTTTCAGTAATCAACAGTGGTTCATCTTTCATTATAACATAATTTATATCCATCCATCCTAAATGAAGGAGAATTTTTTCCTTCTAGATCTTGTAGTTATCTCTTCTTGATTCTTTCACATCTTATGTCAGAAAATTCACAGGTTGTATGATTGCAAATATTAAATAAAGGCACTTATAACTAAAAAAAAATTAGGCTAAATCATGTTCCTATTCATAATTTATGTGGGTAAATTAAGATTTATAATTTGCTATCTCATTCTAATTAATTGAACTAACATAATTAATTCAATTAATTACAATAATTCATATACTTTATGTGATATTGAGGCTTTTAATATATAATTTAAATAATTTAAGATATTGTGGCTACTCTCTAATTAATTAAATTAGATAGATCAATGGACATTGAATTTTGTACCTAAATTGCATGTATCTTTATATAACAAAAAGTAAAAAATACACACAATTAATCAATTATGCATGAACCCATATATAACTGTATGATAAAACCATCAAATAATATTTCCTAATTTCTCTAGGCAGATCAAGAATATAATTTAATATTTTATCCTAATCAAACTTAACAAATATAATAAAAATTCTTGTGAAATAAGTTTATTATATTACATATGATCAATTACAATTGATGTCATACCCTTTGTGTGATCTAAAGACTTTTAATATATAATTCAATTAATTAAGGATATTGTGGTTAATCCCTAATTAATTAAATTATATAGATCATCCAACATTAATTAATTTAAAAGCCCAAATTATTGAGCTTTTGACCCTTTTGCCCCTCATTAATTAATTAATAACCAATTTACCCCTCCCCCAGAACTATCCATCATCCTGCCCCCATTTAGTCGATTAAGGTGAAGATGTAGTCGACTAAATTGACAAAATACAGGAAATATGAACCCCGAAATTTAATCGACTACAACACCATCTTGGTCGATTAAATTTCGGGGAGATTTAATCGACTAAAAATGCTTATTTAGTCGATTAAATTGCGCAGAAAACCTTATATGCAACACTTTCTCGGTCTCATTTGAAATATTTTCGTTTTGTAACCCACTCTATCTTTTGTTTAGCAGAAAATCCTTCCAATCACGATTGCATTTCATCCCACCATCTCTAAAGCCTTAATATTGTGAAATCATTGTCATTCCACTTATATTCTCATTTGTTGCCCCCAAAATCCGAACCCAAATTCCCAAAAACCGAACCCTACTCCCAAATTCGAGTGAAAGATAAGCTCAAGTCCAAACATGTATGTTACAATGATCTACTATGATGGAAAGCATTATGAAGGCCCCAATGGTGTTCAATTTGAAGGAAAAACGAAAATGTTGAAAATCAAACGGGGCACTACGTACAATGAGCTGAAAGGGAGAATTCACCAAAAATTGGGGCTACAAGGCAGCCAAGGCGTTCAGCGGATGATCGCCAGGGTAGAGTCTACAGTTGGTAAGGATGCTATATTTTACATTGGTAACGATATATGTGACGATGAAGATGTGGGATGTGTCATAGACGCAATTGTTGACCAAAAATTTCAAAATTTTATTGAGATATATGTTGAAATAGACTGTGGTCAATCTTCATCTGCATCTATGCATGAAAGAAGTCAGAGTCAAGAAGACAACATCGTCGGTTTATCTGCACCTGCACCTGTCTTAAGTCAGATAACACTGAGGGAAATAAACAAGGATGAG
This sequence comes from Gastrolobium bilobum, assembly GCF_033153095.1. Classification (NCBI taxonomy): domain Eukaryota; kingdom Viridiplantae; phylum Streptophyta; class Magnoliopsida; order Fabales; family Fabaceae; genus Gastrolobium; species Gastrolobium bilobum. Next base: position 119,026 of record NW_026895225.1, on the reverse strand, counting down.
CTTGAGGAGGATATGGACAGTGATGACGACGGTGAACCTGAGAGTGTTATTCCGCTAGGTGACACCTCAAATACGAACGTAGAGGGGAATTTTGACGCTGACACAAACTCAGAAAACCTGAATTCCCAGGTTATGCCACCACTTCGTATTGACCCTGTTAGTATTGGTAAGATAGTAAATTAAAGTTTTAAATGAACATTTCATATTTGTGTTATCATTCGTACTGACGAAAAAGTTTAAATTTGGATGTAGATTCTGAAATTGAGCCATTTTGGAACGAAAGCCCACATTATTCCCTCATTAATTGGGCTCACCCTAATGATGAGACGGAGATATTGTATGGCGTCGATGACTTCCACGGTGGCTGGCAATTAGGGGATCCATTATAATTGTACTAGGAGTTTCGTAGTAAATCTGAAATGCAACATGCAGTCAAATTATATTGTATGAAGGCTCACCGTACTGCTATAGTGGCAAAAAATGATGAGCATAGATTTGTGATGAAGTGTCGACACCATAATGATGGTTGTCCCTGGTACGTACGGGCATTGTTGCCGAAGAATGGAAATACTTGTGTGGTTAGTAAGTGGGGTAAAGAACACACCTGCCTAAACCAAGGTCTTACCCGGGACCATAGACAGCAGGATTCTGATGTTACCTGTGCAGACATTATGAGTATGTATTACGCGATGTTTGGTTACATAAGTTATGTTTATGTTATTTAGGGTTTTTTTATTGGCAACGTTGACATTTGAATTTTTTATAGGTATGTTAAAAGAAGATCCATCTCTTAAACCAGTTCTTATTCATGAGAGGGTTCAGTGTTTGTATGGATACAACATAACTTACAGGAAGGCTTGGAAAGCTAAAATGAAGGCCATTGTGAAGTTGTTTGGTGACTGGGATAAATCATATGCATTCTTGCCTAGTTGGTTGACATACATGACACAGGTTAATCCTGGTTCTGTGTTCAAGATTGATACGGACCAGTGTTTTGATGAACGTCGAGTCTACACCGATAAGGCTGTCTTTCGCAGGGTATTTTGGACTTTTCACCAGTGCATTGAGGCTTTCAAATATTGTAAACACATAATCCAAATTGATGGCACGCACCTGTACGGTAAATACAGATGTACCCTCTTGATTGCTACATCACAGGATGGAGATGGATACATTCTGCCTATTGCCTTTGCCATTGTTCCGCCGGGTGAGAGATTGGATGATTGGTCGTGGTTTCTTAGCCTAATGTGTTTTCATGTTACACATAGGCATAGTATATGTCTAATATTCGATCGTCACCCCAGCATCATCAGGGCCATGAAGGATCATGCCGGTTGGCAGCCTCCATTTGCGTATCACGTGTTTTGTCTTCGTCACATTGGAAGCAACTTTAACACTAAGTTTAGGGATGTGGAACTAAAGAAAATGCTGATGAAACTAGGTATACAATTTCCTGAATGTGCACATGTTGTATATGATGCAAGTTTATATATAACTCATTCAATATTCCTTCATTTTTTGCAGGGTACATGAGTTCGAAGATTCATTTTGATATCAGATTTCAGGAATTTATCGACAGTAACCCAAAAGTAGCTTCATGGATAGATCAGATTCCCAAAGAGAAATGGTGCAAGTCTTATGATGAGGAGGGCCGCAGGTTTGGTCATATGACGATTAACTTATCTGAGTGTATCAATAAGGTCCTAAGGTGTGCACGTAATTTTCCTGTAACGGCATTGGTCAAGATGACTCAAAGTAGACTTGTTGAGTATTTTGTCAAGAGACGTGAAAAGATCCAAAAATCAATGGCAAAAGGTTGGAGAATTGCAAAAAAGGTTGAGGACTACATATAAAAGAATGATCACTTAACCGTGAGTCTCCGTGTGCGTGTTTTTGATAGAGACTTGCAGTTGTTTGAAGTTGAAGATGCCTACAATCAATCTACGCATGATGTCAGCGACATAATGAGGGTGGACTTGCTCAATTGTAAATGTCAAAGTGGACGGTTCACAGCTAGAAGATTTCCTTGCAGTCACGTGTTAGCGGTGTGCAAGGTAGAAAAATTGAACCACTATGACTATGTCGATCATGTGTTTTCAATTTCACAAATTGAGAAGGTCTATGTTGCACATTGGTATCCAATGGGTAATGAGTTGTTGATTCCACAAATAGATGGTCCAACTATTATCCCAAATGCATCTTTTGTACGTGCACAAGGAAGACCGAAGTCTTCAAGGATACAGAATGAGATGGATTGGGTTGAGTCTCAACCCACAAGCAGTCAGAGTAGATGTAGCACCTGCAAACAAATTGGTCACAATAAACGTACATGTCCTATGAGGATTAGACATAGTTAAACCAATGTTGTGCATGTATTTCTGAACTTGATGTTAGTCGACACCATGGGAGGCGGTGAATGTGTTTATGGTTTAGTTCATGTATTTCTTTTATGTGACAGTGTATTGTAAACTCTATGTTGCGTTATGTTGGAGTATGTTGCTTTATGTTGCTTTCAATCCAAATTTTTAACCGATGACATGGAATGTTTACCAAATGCCTTGAATGGTACTTTTCCACTAACTTGATCACTTTCGTTCAAACCATAGCCACATTAGGTCAAAAATGTCCATAGTAACTCAGAACAATCACTAATATGTGTGTAAAATGAATTCACCAAGTTTTGGGGAGCCTAAATCAACGTTTGCAATCAATACGTACAGAACAATGTATAAGAACGACCACGTTGCTTTTTTGTACCACAAATTGTGTTTCCCAAGTCATACTAACGTATTCCATGAGTGTACAATCGCAACCAAGTCAAAAAAATTCGAGGAAAACAGAATGGGGTGCCAAAACCAGTTATTTAATCGATTAACCTGACCTGGTTTAATCGACTAAAAAATGTAGTCGATTAAACCAGTAGAGGTTGATCGATTAAATCACTAGTTTTGGCACCCCATTCTGTTTTCCTCTGAATTTTTTGACTTGATTGTGATTGTACACTCATGGTGTGTCTTAGTATGACTTGGGGAACACAATTTGTGATACAAAAAACCAACGTGGTCGTTCTATTCCCTAAATGTGCACGTATTGATTGCAAACGTTGTTTTAGGCTCCCCGAAACCAGTAGAGGTTGATCGATTAAATCACTAGTTTTGGCACCCCATTCTGTTTTCCTCTGAATTTTTTGACTTGATTGTGATTGTACACTCATGGTGTGTCTTAGTATGACTTGGGGAACACAATTTGTGATACAAAAAACCAACGTGGCCGTTCTATTCCCTAAATGTGCACGTATTGATTGCAAACGTTGTTTTAGGCTCCCCGAAACTTGGTGAATTCATTTTACACACATATTAGTGATTGTTCTGAGTTGCTATGGACATTTTTGACCTATTGTGCTATGGTTTGAACCAAAGTGATCAAGTTAGTGGAAAAGTACCATTCAAGGCATTTGGTAAACATTGAAAGGGCATAAATAATGACAAATAATTCCGATAACGAAATAACAACTTCATTACATGAAATAGTTCAGCTCCTAAACCTAATACATCAAATAGGATATAAAGGCAATTACATAACAATAAATCAACCCTAAACATGAACTAAAAAACATAAACCCTAAATCTAATTCTCCTCCTCCTCGGTCTCTGTCTCCTCGTCATCCTCATCTGACACATGAGCCCACTCCCCTGCATCCTCTACACTAAGCAACCCCACCGTGTAGTGAATGTTTTGCCCACATGCGATATCAGGCCTCATGGCCTCCTCCACGGCATCACCTCGGGAATATCCAGGAAGTGTTACGCTGCTATCTACGTCATACTCCACAGTCTGCGAAGAATCAAAGTCATAGCCCAGTATCTCCAACCATACCAGAGCCGTCATGATGATGTCCACCCCGCAGACCCTCGACCTCAACTCACCCTGTATGTAGCCGAGGTTATGGTAGAAGGCCCGCACCATCAGCTCTGAATACGGACACAACATCTCAGCCAAAACCCTAAGATGTGCTGCCTCCAACAACTCCACAATGTGAAATCCCTCCGCGTTAAAAAATGTTGTATCCAATGATTTCGGAGGACATAAGGGTCGGTTCACATGGTCACGTACAAATGCATCATGAACCGAGGGGTCATCCTCAAACAAGTATCCAAATGGGAGGTCGACAGTAGCAGGCTCTTCGTCTTGTGGCCTTGACGAAGACGGCCGGTCTTGTCGTTGCTTCGTGCGTCTCTCACTTTCATTCCAGCTTGATCTTCTACGGCCAGCCATTTTAACAAGCGTACCTACAATGCAAGTGGAAACAATATCAATAACTCGGACAATAACAATATCAAAAATCATTGGATACCATCACAATATCAAAAAAATTCAAAAATCAATATCAAAATCAAAACCCTAACCCTAACATAAAACAGAAACCCTAACCCTAACCCTACCCCTAACATAAAAACATAAACACTTACCCTACCCCTACCATAAAACAGAAACCCTAACCCTAACATAAAACAGAAACCCTAACTCTAACCCTAACATCAAAATCAACTCCCTAACCCTAACATAAAGCCATAAAAACTCAAACAACGTTCTACCATAAAACAGAAAAAAAAAACAACAGAAACAATATCATGTATAGGAGAAAAAAAAAACCAAAACTTAAAACACAATGCAAGTGGCAAAATGTTACCTACAATGTTATTTTCACAAGGTGGATAGTTTTGAATTGCAATCGGACGACCAGGGGGAGGGGATTCGGTCGGCTCTTGAAGAGGTGGTATTTTGGGGGCTGTTAATCGACTAGAGTTTGAAAATAAGCCCCTTTGCGAAATGGTTTTTTTTTTTTAAAAAACTGTTCCTGTGCAATTTAATCGACTAAATAAGCATTTTTAGTCGATTAAATCTCCCCGAAATTTAATCGATCAAGATGGTGTTGTAGTCGATTAAATTTCGGGATTCATATTTCCTGTATTTTGTCAATTTAGTCGACTACATCTTCACCTTAATCGTCTAAATGGGGGCAGGATGATTGATAGTTCTAGAGAAGGGGCAAATTGGTTATTAATTAATTAATGAGGGGCAAAAGGCCCAAATTATTGCTATAAAACATATGCAACAATATTAAATATTATGTATTTTTATTTTTCATCTTAGTACATAAATACATGAATAATAACAAAGCCAGATGAATACATGCCAAAAGGTCATATAATTCAGGTTTAATGTTTCTCGTATTGTAGTAGATAAATTACATACATAAAAATGTATGTGGTCCATGTGAAGCCATATGAGAAAAAGAGACAAAGAGAAAATATAGGCCACATACACTTTTATATGTATGTAAAAGATAAATTTATCTTAACATGAAATATATTACACCCTATAACTCAACTGGCAAAATGCAAAACTACCAACCTTGCAATAAAAAAAGCCATCTCACACACACAATACCAATGGCCAATATGTCAATTATATCACCATGAATAAGGGCACAAAATGTATGGCACAAAAAATACATACTGTTGCGATACCACAATAGCAAATTAGCAATTACGATCGCTGTTTAATGATAATACATTAAATGTTATATCAACACACTATGCACAACAGGATAACAAAAAAATTGAACGCTATAGTAACCGCGTCTCGGATTAATTGCAGTTAAGTGCATAAAATAACAATTAATGTTGATTACAATTAAATGCTAAAAGCCAAAAAGATCATAAATCATAGATGTTCTTAATTAAAGCAGCACCCAACCTTATAATCAGTGGCAATTACACGATAGATAAAAGCACCATGACAAAGGTGGAAAGGACGAAAGGAGACACGATATTCAAATTTAATATTACAATAACTAGCTAAAATGATAGAATGCATGTTTCTTAAATTTAGGTTGTGGGATCTAATCCTGCAGTAGATGAATTTACTCCCATTGCTATGCCTTTGGTTGCTCTTCCGAACTTAATTTTATTGTGTTTTTTGTTTTTTTGTTTTGAACAACTATTTTATTGTGTTTTTAAACTCTTACTCTTGTTACTTAGATGATGCATGAATAATTGCTGAACTTGTTGGATTAGTGGGATACCATGGACCAATTTTTGACTTATCTTCTATAGCCATAACTATCTAAAGATAAAGAGAGACTAAATCTTCCCTTACTATCTGAATAGAGAGAAAATTCCAACAAATAGCTTCTAAGGACTGAGTTGCCATAGCATCTATCTTGAAATAAATGACCACCTAACAAGACATTGACGGAAATTCAAACCCACACGTTAAAGAGTTCAGAGGCGTACAAAATATATTTGATCTAATCTGCATTGTCAAAATATCTAGGGACTTAGAATTGGTGCAAACTTAATATTCTAATAAAATTCGCGTGTTCACCAAAAATGCACTGTGGGTGTGTTTGGTACAGGAGAAATTTTTTGGTGACCGGGAATCATGATTAATGAGAATTCAGTAGAAATTGAGTTTACTTGGAATCTTACGAAAGATGTGTTTGGTTCGCCAAAATATTACCGGGAATACTGGGTAAAAATTATTGATTCCATATTTGGTTTAGAACGAAATATGACTTGGAATATGAGGTTATTTTACAAAAATAACCCCAAACTATTTTTACTTTTGTAATTGATAGATTGGGTCTAGATTTTTATGTGTATTGGGGTATTTTGTCTTAAAATTTATTATTGTGCTTTCCCTTTACTTGGTATTCTGATTGGTATTCCGAATTACCATATTATTTTTGGTAATCTGAATAGTGACTTTTCTTTATAAATCAAATTACCGGTAATCCTTGGATATCCGGGAATCGTAATTTATTCCTTCTACCAAACGTGGTAATTACATTTACCAAAGAAGGATTACCGGTAATCCTTTCCAAAAACTTGAACCAAACACCCCCTATGTGTACACGGAAAAGAAGAAAGCGAAAAGAAAACAGTGGGACGCGGAAGTAAGAAGGGAAATATTTCTGATATCTAAATAATCTTCTAACACGAAATTATTACAACTAAGTTATGTAATTACACATTGGGAGAGAGCTGCGAAAGCAAAAATAAAAGTAGCCTAAGAGAGGCTCCGTTACACTCACTTTCCTACGACTGAGGTCATAGTTACCTTCAACCAGGATAAGTTGTAAATTACACCAAGAACTAGACATAATATATCATTCCAACTTCGATAAGACTGATGTGAGGAATGTTAAGAGCTACAGCTGGACCCCTGCAATTCTTCCGTAAAAATGAGTACCCAATATCAATGACGAGCTTTTTCAAGAATGAGGACGATTTCCTTGCCTTCACGTATGAGTGCCCCATTATATATGCAACTCCGGCTTCCTTAGCTTGAATTAAATCCAAAAGCTCTTCTCTAACAGCAGGATCCATACCAGGATTGTTAGGTAGCTGAAATCTTACTCGCCGCCTTGTAACTTGTGGATTTTCATCATCATAAACCGATTGCAAACTTCGTAGGGTTACAGATCTGCTGCTAGGGATGGAGATGTCCACGCCAGTATCCTCATGCTCAGAAACTACTAAGCTTGAAGTAGATTCTAGGTTTTTAGTACTTATAACAGCCATCCTCCCATCAAGTGAAGAAGCTTCAGAACTTGAGAACTGTGGTTCCACTGCTTCCATTTGGATAAATTCTGCTATACTCTGTATGAGATGGTTCTCAAAGTCACCATCATCCCTTTGAAAGTCCTTGTACCCATATCTGACAATGCACCTATACATGCGATATGGTCTAGGGCAAACTCGCCCAATAAGGAAACGTTCTTCAGGTGAGACATATGGAACAGGAACTGATTTTACACAAACAAAAACCAACACCTTGTGAAATGCAGGAAGATTTGTTACAAAATGGGAAAATATTGCAGGTACTCCTGTTGCCAGTTCTGAGTATATGAGACCTATCCCTGGGACACGGACAATGCCAAGGCTTGGGCCCAAACCCAGTAACCATTTCAATGACACTTTGTTGTGCAGATCATAGCTATACTTCCTACGAGTACCATAATGCCATACATACATAACAATCATGAAGATGAAGGATAAGACAAGAGGAACCCATCCTCCCTGAGGCACTTTGATGAATGCTGCTGATAGATATACGCCCTCTATCACCCAAAAGAATAAAAGAAAAACTAAAGCAATGAAGACGCTTTTTTGCCAGACAAAGATTGCCACTAGTGTCATCAGAAATGTAGTCACAAACATAACCGTCATACAAGCGAGTCCTGGAAACCAAATCACCAAAAACAATTAACTACAATATGACTAATAAAGCGCACACAAGTTCTGATGCAAGTCAAAGAAACCCATTCCTTGCTGCCTTTATTCTAACACTCAAACATATCATGTGCCACAAGCAACTTTGGCAGCCCCAATACTGCATATCTTTTGTTCTTTTTTGGGTAAACTTAATGCATGTTCATTATCTCATGTCTAAATTGGAAAAATGCTCAGATTGAAAGCAAAAGCACTTGTAAGTTTGTGAGCATATCAATGCTAAACTAACATTCAAACTGCCATTTCTTCATAAAAATCTTAGCAGAAAAAACCAGATTTTAAGTTAAATTTTCCTAGCGAACTAGCACAAGCATAAACTGGAATACATGACCAAACTAGGAGACATGATGACATGAACATTAAGAACTAGGGATACTATCTTTGTGATGCTATTAAGATATTCTACCTTAAAACTAAGTTCCCCCCTCTCTCTTCTCTCCTATCATTGCTATTACATCCACAAGCTAATAACTGAGCATATGAAGCATCTATTATGGCCTTTGACCAATTTTAACTATCAATCCAACTACAAAATTGGAGGGAATCAAAGCACTCAAGCAAGTGAACACTCAATTGGCACCAGAGTGCAACTTCACAATGTTGCCAATCGTAGAACATATGACTAGACATTATAAGAGAAACAAAATAACATGACAGATGGCCTAGGTTTTCTGCGATGGAAGAGAGGGGTGGGGAATTACCATAAGCATTTCCAATCATGGTTGTGTCCCGAAATCCAATGGTTATAGCAAGAGTTAGAATCATAAGTATCCAGTTTATTTCTGGGATGTAGATCTGTCCATATATATGTTTTGAGGTGTGCACAACTTTGACTCGTGGAAAGCAACCAAGAGCATGACACTGCTTGATGATGGAAAAAGTTGCAGTTATAACAGCTTGACTCCCAACAATAGCAGCAAGGGTTGCAATAACAAAAACAGGCCAAAACACAGGTCCTGCAGAGGACAAGCAATAACAACCACGGATTACATTAATTTACAAAACAGTGGCTGCAGTATTTATAAGTCAGTGTCGGATTAACTAACCAGGTATTGAGTCATAAAAACTGTTATTAACAGAGTTGATGTTTTTAGACAAGAAAGCAGCTTGGCCCATGTACTGTACCACCAAACAAGGGTATATAACAAATGCAAATGCGAGCTGCAAAAGGAAGAAAAATATTAAGAAATCTCTCACTTGTACACCAAACAATGCATGATAATCACTAGTGCAGTAGATGTACAGTAATTATTCTTACTTCCCTATAGAAAAGTAGCTGTTTCTAAAACTAAGATCAATTTAATGATGTCAAAACTATAGAGAAAAAGATGTAAAAGACAGAAAAGAGAAATAACACTTTGAATAATTGTGTGGTGCTGTCATAATGTGATAGAACAAAACACTAACCAAATACTCCTTATTTATACTAGTATTTTACTACTGTATTACAACTAGTACACGCCCAGCCCAACAAGACTACTAACATAATCCGACACCTAAAACAACAAGAATCTTCATATTCTATAACAGATTCATGAAATTCAGTCAAGCTAAGCTCACCCTTATTGATGAAGCAGTAAAATGGCCAAGATCTGCAAACATAGCTTCAGTTCCTGGTGAGGAAAAACAAGAATCAGCAGTTAGTGAAGTCTAGCCTCTGAATTCTTAAAATCACAGCTTCTAGTAAGTCAAAGCTCAACTAAATTTATAAAGTAAATGGAATTATGGAACATCCTGCGTAATATCCCAATAAACTTATAATACATGTCAAGTAACTGTTATGAAGGTATAGAACTAGTGTACCAGTGATACAGAGAAGTATCCCTCCAAGAGAAATCCAACCTTCTTTACCAGTCTTGACAAAGAAATTGATGATATAGTATGGCGATATAGCACGGACTATTTTTGGATTCCAATGAATTGTATTATACAGCCCAACAGAAAATATCGATACAAGCCAGATGATTACAATCGGTGCAAACATAAATGCTACTTTGTGAGTGCCACAATGTTGGAGAGCAAACAGTCCAACCAATATGACACAGGCAAGCAGGACAAGTTCACCTGTAAACAACATGGAACTGCTATGGTAATCTAATATTTAGGCCCTCAGCATTGGACAAGGAATGATAAGAACTGCACAAGAGAAAAAAAGAGATTTTGCTTACCATCAGTTAATTTTTTTTCTGTAACTTGTAATCCCGATACGGATGCTAGAACTGCAAGGCAAGCATAAGGGTAATAGTTAATTTCTAATTAGAAGCAAGACAATCTTCATATAAACAAACCAAAAGTGTTGTGCACTGATATACTAAGGGTAATTTGTACCAGAATATCATACTAACAAATTTTAATTACATGGGTACCTTACCTGAAATTGCTGGAGTAAGCACACCATCACCAATGACCATGCAGGCACCAAACAATACCACAACAAGGAGAGCTGTTCTTAACCTTTTATGCTTTTCCAGAAACCTCTTCAGTGGAGAAGAGGCTACAGGCTGTGATGAGGGGCCATATTTATAGGATGACAACTCCTCATCAGCTGCCTGTTGATTGGGGAGTAAATTAAACTTGGCATGCCTGCAGAGCAGCGAATAAAGAGCAAATGTTCCACCTGATGACAGTCTATCATAATCAGATTATACAGTTCATAACCTTTCTACAAGAAAAGAATTTAAAAGAAAGAGAAAAAAAAAAGTCATCGGAATACCTTCACCGTTGTCATCAGCACTCAATAGGATGAATACGTATTTAAGCAATGGTATCAATGTAAGGGTCCAAAAAATCAATGAAAACGTGCCAAATATAGTTTCTTCATCATGGTGATTCTGTAACTTTCCTCTGAATGTGCTTGTAAAGACATAGAGAGGTGAAGTGCTCAGATCTCCATACACTACACCAAAACTCTGATATGCTAATAACAGATTCCTAGAGAGATTCACCCAGGACAACTGCAAAGCACCAAAGAAATAATTCAACTATTGAATTCTAATGATTCGAGTAAACATAAAACTAGGAAAACGAACCAGCGACCAATATCATCGAAAAAGTTGCATATCAGAACCAAACAAAGAAGAAAGAAATTCAATAAAACGATATATGAAACACAAAAAATAATAAATGAATAAATAATAAAATAAACTCGATCATAACTTGAAATTAAACACTTCAACGAATTGTTGAAGCTGATTTGAGTATTACAGTGGCGAATCATAGCAGATGCAGAACACTGTTCCAACGCGTTGACAAGGAATACGAACATAGAAGAACTAAAACATGCTTATACAGCAAAAACAGATAGTGATTGAATTCAAATCAGTTAAAACTGAATCAAAACAAGGAGAATCGTATCAAGTAGCAGTAGCGCAAGAACTTCAGACTTGATTACAGTTCACTAGTTTTGGATTGATCGAAAACACTGTTAAAGCGAGTATGTTAGAAAGAACCCTAACCTGAGAAGGATTCCGAGAAGTCGAAACTCCAGATTCCGGTTCCATGCTAGAGAGAGCGAGAGAGAGAGTGAAAACAAACAAAACCGTAGCGGATATTCTCTCACACGAGTCAAGAGTTAGTTCAGTTCAGTGCTTTCATTTCATTACAGGTTCCATTTCGATTATTCGATTATTATATAGTGAAATGCATAATCCCACTGAACCAACCCAATCACATCCAATCCTCGTTCATTTCCCAACGTGCCCGGCTCAGCTCGCGTTCAGTTAACGCGACAAGGTCTGCGCGTGTGGTTGGATGGTTGTTTTTGTCTTGGCTCCTGCCTGGCGCCCCTACCATCCCGCAAAATGGCCAAATAAATGTAATGGTCGAGTTATTTTTTTTTTTTAAATTTATATATGACTTTAATATTTTTACATTGATTATTGTGGATTGAAAAATTAAAAATTAATAATAAAAAACACTATTATAACTCTGAAATAAATTATAATTATAAAAATACTTTGATTTTTGTCTCAAAATAACGTCGTTTTGGGCTCTATGTAGATAAGTTATCTACATTGATTGTATAAAAAACAAACTCATATATATATATATATATATATATATATATATATATATATGAAAAAAAATATTTTTACAACCACTTTAAATAATATTATCTACAACTATCCCAAAAACTACGTCGTTTTGATTAATGAATGATGTTTCTGTAATTTTAGGTGAATTAATGAAAGGTGTTTCAGTAAAATTATAAAAACATCCTTCATTAATTCACTTAAAATTACAGAAACACCATTCATTAATCAAAAAGACGTAATTTTTGAGTAGCTGTAGATAATCTTATCTAAAGTGGTTGTAGAAATATTTACCTATACACACACATACACACACACATATATATATATATATATATATATATATATATATATATATATATATATATATATTCCCCTTCTTGTGCTATATATAATTAGGGTTTGGTGTTTATTGTATTGTTGGAGATAAAATTATTTTTTATACACATATAAAAGTTTGTAGAGTCCATTTTTTCTCTCTTTTTTCTTTACACGAGTCTCATATATTTTGATATGTGTATGAGATATTTTTATCTTCATCTCCTACAATATGAGAGACATCAAACCCATATAATTATTACAACCTTAAAATAAAATAAAACATGAAGCACGCCTCTACGCTATTTGGACTTGACAAAAGGAAAGACTATTTTCAATACATAATAATGGTGTCACCACCCAAGCCCATTTTCTAGATTTTGGCTTCTTCGGAAGTTTAAACCAAAAGTTAGTAAATTCTTATAAAAAAATAAAAATTAGTAAATTCCAAGAGTTTAGCACCAAATTTAACTGGAAAAATGTTTATCGTTTTAAATGATATAGAATTATGTCATTTTAGTCAATATTGTGTTGTATGATGGGAGAAAATGAGAGGTTATTGATAAGTTCTCTGTTCCATGGTTGTTAAAATCTCGATTTATCACTACAATTTTACGATATTTTTACATTACGATTTTACGTGTTACAATTTTTTAACCCCCTTCCAATTTTACTTAAAATCTCGATTTTAACAACTTTACTCTGGCCGCCAAAGATTTTTCGAAAATTTGCTTGAGGCAGGATATTGAACCCATGATCCAAGCAAATCCTTGGCCCGTGGGGGTTAGTTTTTCTTTAATTTAAATATTAAATAAAATACTAATTTTAATTAAAATGACATAATTTTATATCCTTTAAAAAGATAAATATTTTTCTCTTTAAATATATACAATTAAATAACATATTTTGAAATCAAATAAATTTATATTTTATAACTTTCAAGCAAAAGATTTCATTTCAAAATCAAATTAATTCTTATATCATAAATTTCAAAACAAATAATTTTATTTCAAAATCAAATCAATTCTTGGTTAAAAATGAGTAAATGTAAAAATAGGTTAAGATAAGCTTTACATTAAATAAGACAGTCCTATTTTACGAAGCATTAATTTTACTTTAACCTGTTAATTAATTTTTAAAATTTTGCCTGATCTTTTATAGTTAGAATATAAAAGCACACAAGAGCCAAAACTTAACGTGAAAGTCTTCAAATATGCCAATCACTAAATTATGAGCTTCGATTTATATTGACATAAATAACAATTATTTTTATATTATTTAATAATTTTTTAATCTCAAAATTTATCGTTAGATTAAACTTTTTTTTCATATAAAGTATTTTAATAAAATATTATATTTATTCAAAATTACTTATTAATATATAAAGTTTAACATAATACATGTTTTTAAAGGGTAGAGTTATATTTACAAAAATTTTATTTACAAACTTAACTATGTACTGTAGGTAGTACACTTGAGTCCATATATTACTCATAGTACATAGTTGAGTTTGTAAAAGCATGTAATAAAAAATTTATAAATATAACTTTTTTTAAAATAAATATATAAAAATAAGAATTATTCAATTACATATAGCAAGAGTTCGTGCCTACCATATATGGTTGGTCTTGCTTCAGACACCAATAATGTCCTAAAGCCAAGTTGCCAAACGTGAACCAACCAGTTGCAAATTCTTCCTTTTCTCTGACCTTCCTGCTACGTCTCTCGCATGCTAAAAGGGAGCCCTCGCTATAATTTGCAATTCAATGTCATATCTCAATAAAACTACAATTTTATTTTTATATTATCCGTATGTTTATCTATTACTCCACTAATCCTTTATGTACCAAATTTTAGCACAGTTGTATTTTTAGATACTTAAACTCGAAGTCACTGATTAAATTGGAACAATCTCTTACCAATTGATTCACGTGTTTGCTGGTCAATAAAACTACATTTTCCAACCCTGTAACATATGTCTTTGCCCTATATATATTATTGTAACTTGCCAGCTATGATGAGCCAAATAATCATTTGTTGAGTTAGGCAATAACATGTGTTTTTTTTATAGAGTACAATGATGAATACTCACGGTGAGTTGAGCCTAACGTAGGAACTAAAATTGGATAGTAGGTCTATATCCCTCGATTGTACTTTCATTACCATGCATACTAGATGACTTATCATTTCAAAAATATATAAAAAGAAACCACTTTGATTTGTGGGTTCGTGTTATGTTGTCAATTAAATAACTGGGTGTGTTTTATACACGACAATTGATGAGCTTATAGACCTGTAATGATTTGGAGGCTGCGATCGCAATTATTAATGAACATGTAAAGGACTGAGTCATAGAATGTTTGTAACTGTTAAGAATTCTAATGGGTATTGCATGTGAATTGTGTATGAGTTTTATGGTTTTGTCTCACCTTTTTCAATTGGGTGTTGATGGATTTCAAAATGCTTCATTTTTCAATGTCATTAAGTTTGAACAGAACAGTGATGTTATTGTGTTTGACAAAGATTAATTGAAGCTATTTACAAAAAAAAAAAAAAAAAAAAAAGATTAATTGAAGCTTAAAAAAGTGTGTGCCATTTGTGTTGCTGTACTTTGCTGTAATTTGGTGCTGCGTTTTGAAACTTGAGTGATGTTTGTAACTATGGGATTGTAGCGGTTTATGTTGGAATTTTTAATTCCTCTAAACTTTATGGTGATAACTATCACCTACAAGCCAAGATCCATCATACCAAATCATAAAGAAAAATAAGAACAACATAAAGGTGGAGGCATACCTGTCTCCATTGCAGCGGAATAACTTTGATCTTGTCTCTTGGGGTTTGTAGTCTTCCTCAGTCAAATTACCCTAAAACCGAATTCCTTAGTGTGCCGTCTCTCTCTTGATGGGGAAGAGAAACTAGGGTTGTTCATTTGACGTATTGGGGACCATAACCCTTTTATAGTGTTTTTATCTTTATTGTTGGGCCAATAAGCTCCCATTATACCTAGTTGGCCCAACACCGGTATCCACTCATTCAGCTCATACTCACTTAGGAATCTATTTGGGAATATTTACCTGATCACTTTAATTTACCCAATATATATAAATAGCACAATATAATTATTAATATAATATGTGACCAACAATAATTATTAGAAAATATAATTTTCTAACAATCTCCCACTTGGGCCACATATTAACTTGAGATAATTATATCATATATCTTTAGTGCGCAACTGTATGCTATTTTTCTTTAGATTCCTCCTTAGATACAATCTGGTCCACTTCCTATATCAATATGAGATCATGGCGGCTTTTGTCACTTTCAAGCGTAACTAAACCTTCCATGGTCATCGCACCAATATATTCAATGACATAGATCAAGTATGGATGAGTGGCATGGAAATTACATGCAATGTGATCTTACCATGCCTATTTCCAACTAGTCCTACTTTAATCTTTATGAGATCAATCCTAAATTTTCTGCATACACAAAGCATAAACACAAGCACAAAATATAATACATTCAGAGGGAAAATATCATTGAATTCTTTATTCTGCAGAAAACAAACATAAGAATATTTCATTTATTTATTCACATAGAACACCAACATAAAGAACTCCCACTAAACCGTAGTGTCATCGAACAAAACAACACCCATATGAGCAGTATGCTCGTGAAAGACCTTAGGCACTAAGCCTTTAGTAAGCGGATCCGCAAGCATGGAGTTCGTCCCTATGTGTTCTATGGAAATCTGACCACTCTGAACTCTTTCTTTAACAACCAGAAACTTTATATCGATGTACTTCGATTTTGAAGAGCTTCTGTTGTTGTTGGAGTACAACACTGCTGACCTGTTGTCACAATAAATCTTCAGTGGCCTTTCAACACCACTTACTATATGCAGCCTTGTGACAAAGTTTTGCAGCCATACCCCATGGTTGAATGCCTCAAAACAAGCTACAAATTCAGCGGCCATAGTAGAGGAAGCTACGAGTGTCTGTTTAACACTCTTCCAAGAAATAGCTCCTCCAGCCAACATGTAGACATAACCTGACGTGGATCTTTTACTATCTTGGCATCCAACAAAATCAGAGTCAGTATATCCGACGATCTCTAATTCATCTGACCTCCGATATGTAAGCATATAATCTTTTGTTCTCTTTAAATACCGCATATCCCTCTTGGCTGCTTTTCAATGATCCATTCCTGGATTGCTCAAGTATCTTCCTAACGCTCCCACTATAAATGCTATATCAGGGTGAGTACAAACCTGGGCATACATAAGGCTTCCTACTGCCAAAGCATAAGGTACCTTTGTCATTTCTATCATCTCAAGCTTACCTTTAGGGCATTGGGCGAGACTAAACTTGTCTCCCCTAGATATGGGCGTATCTCCTGACGTACAATCCTTCATGCCAAATCTATCCAAAATCTTTTCAATGTAGGCCTTTTGTGATAACCGTAGGATACCTTGAGCGCGATCTCAAAGTATCTGTATTCCTAAGACAAAAGATGCATCACCAAGGTCCTTCATCTCAAAAATTTTAGTGAGAAGTTTCTTGGTTTCATGCAATAAGCCTATATCGCTACTGGCAAGTAAGATATCATCAACATATAGTATCAGGAATATGAATTTACTCCCACTGAACTTGTGATACACACAATCTTCCACTAAGTTCACCTCAAAGCCATAAGAGATAATAACCTGATGGAATTTGTGGTACCATTGACGAGAAGCTTGCTTAAGGCCATAGATGGACTTTTTCAACTTGCAAACCATAGACTTTGAATCTCTCAATACAAAGTTTTCTGGTTGCACCATATAAATTGTCTCATCAATGTTACCATTGAGAAACATTGTCTTTACGTCCATCTGATGTAGCTCTAAATCCAAATGAGCTACAAGTGCCATTATTGTCCTAAAAGAGTCCTTCGTAGAAATCGGAGAGAAAGTCTCTTTATAGTCTATGCCTTCTTTCTGAGTGAAACCTCTAGCAACTAGACGTGCCTTATATCTTTCGATGTTGCCATTTAATCCCTTTTGGTTTTAAATATCCATTTACAACCAATGGGTTTCGCACCTTTAGGCAACTCAATAAGATCCCAAACGTCGTTGTCTTTCATAGATTGCATCTCATCTTTCATGGCATCAATCCATTTATGAGCATTAGAGCTTTCTAAGACTTGTTGGAAGTTGATTGGATCATCTTCCTTCAAGCTTAAAATATTTTCATGCTCTTGAAGAAACACAATATAATCATCCGGAATTGCATTTCTCCTTTCTCTAGTGGATCTCCTTAATGGCACTTCTTGAGTTTGTTGAGTTTGTTCTATAGGTGGCATAGGGGGTGATTCATTATTGTCTTGACCCAAAGCAATGTCAGGGACCAAAGCCTGTTCCATAACAATGTCATGAACAGGGACCTGATCATTAATTGCTTGTTCCGTAATTGCATCTTGAATGATGACAATATTAGGAAGAGAAATATTATTTTCTTCCTCATCAAAGACAACATTCCTTATTTTATCTTCCCCCAAACTCAACATCCTCAAGGAATCTGGCATTTCCCGTCTCCAAAAAAGGACCTTGTAGTGGGATTATAAAACTTAAAGCCCCGAGAGCGTTCAACATATCCAACAAAATAGCAGCTGATTGTTCTTGAGTCCAACTTTCTTTCATTTGGCCTATAAGGCCTTGCTTTTGCTGGACAACCCCAAATGTGTAAATGCCTTATGCTAGGTTTCTTTCCATTCCATAGCTCATAAGGGGTTATTGTCACTGCTTTGCTGGGAACCCTATTAAGGATATAAACTGCAGTCTTTAGTGCTTCTCCCCAAAGTGATTCTGGCAATGAAGAATGACTAAGCATACTCCTCACCATGTCTTTAAGAGTCCGGTTTCGCCTTTCCGCAACACCATTCATGCTAGGTTTACCTAGCATTGTGTATTGCGGGACGATTCCACACTCCTTTAGGAAGATCGCAAAGGGCCCTGGACGTTGTTCACCTGATCCATCAGATCTACCATAGTATTCACCACCACGATCAGATCTAATGGCCTTAATTTTCTTACCTAACTGAAGTTCAACTTCAGCTTTAAATTCTTTGAACACATCCAATGATTGTGACTTCTCTCTAATCAAATATAGGTATCCAAATCTTGAATAGTCGTCTATGAATGTGATAAAGTATTGTTGACCATTCCAAGAGGCTATAGGAAATGGTCCACAAATATCCGTATGAATCAATTCTAAGACGTCTGAAGCTCTGTTGGAACCTATTTTCCTTATGTTTGTCTGTTTCCCCTTTATGCAATCAATGCACACCTCAAAATCATCCGGATCAAGGGGTTCAAGAATTCCATCAATCACAAGCCTCTAAATTCTCTGTTTAGAGATATTACCTAAACACTTGTGCCACAGAACCAGTACCAACAAACTAAAGTGAGAGTCATACCCTTCCTTTCGCGACATGCCTTGTATTTGGAACACTCTTTCTTCATGTGTCCAGATTTCTTACAAAAGAAGCAAGTGAATTCCTGGTCCTGCTTCTTTTGCTTCTTTGGCAAAGCATCTGCATTATACTTAGCTCTCTTTCTTTTCTTGTCTTGAGAGGTTGATGCCAAGTGAGCACTATCAGTCTTCTCTCGCTGTAACCTCTCTTCCTCTTGCACGCATTGAGAAATGAGCTCATTAAGAGTCCATTTTTCCTTTTGAGTGTTATAACTCACCACAAATTGACCGTATTGTGCAGGAAGAGAGATAATAACTAAGTACATGAGCAACTCAGAGGGCAGCTCTAACTTTAATGCCTTTAGTTTTCCAGCAAGATTAGACATTTCCATAATGTACTCCCTTATGTTTCCCTTTCCTTTATACCTCATGTTTATGAGTTTGGACAAGGTTTGACCAATTTCAGCCTTTTCATTTCGAGCAAAGTATTGCTCGAGTTCCTTTAGAAACAACTTGGCATCAGTAGTCTCAACAATCGAGCCCCTAAACACCTCCAGAACGGAACATTTCATTATCATCAGACACATGCGATTTGAGCGTTCCCACTTCTCAATTTTATCCGGGTTTGGATTTTCCTGAGTGGAAGTGGGTTTCTCAGTCCTTAGTGCATTGTCGAGATCCATGCAGTCGAGAACAATTTCCACATTCTCTTTCCACAGCTTGAAATTTGCCCCATTAAGCATTAGAAGCATATTCATTTGAGCAACATAATTGGCAGCGGTAGCAGAAACTATATAGAGAACCAAAAAAGATAACATACTAATAACATGTCATATCATATATATTCATACACGATAAAGACAAATAATCCGAAGTAAAATGAGTTTATTATAAGATACCTAGCACAACATTAATATTTAGTCTGTGGACAAAAATATCAACTTGTAAGTGGTACTCTTAATTTCGAAAATTACAGAATGAATCAAATGTTTCCTACTCTGCCTTCATATACCCCTACCCAAAGCGGGTTAGGGTTCAGTTCTGATCGACCCATCTATCTAAAATGCGAAATAAAATAAATAAAATAAAATAAAATAAAACTTGGCTTTGGGCCACTTATGTAATTGGATTTTAAATTACAAGTCTAAACTTCAGCAAAACACGTTTTTCTTGGCGTCAGAAATCGACAAGCTTCCAGTCCGAATTGGGCTTCGATCTCTTCATAAGAATTGTAGCTCTCTGTGTTATCTGAAAAACCCAACAAGAACGGAGTCAGTCCGACAACTGTGGACCGAGATATGGCCAAAATACAGAAGTAACGTAAAGCTGAAAAATTCTGACGAAAATAAATTAAACCCAATCAAACACTAAAAATGTAAATTAACTCAAAACATCATTATTTTATTCAAATAAATCCTAAAAATACTAATCAAGAGTAACAAATAAGTGTAATAAAATATGAGTTATCAAGTATCCCTCTTCTCAAGATAATCTATGCTTTTATTTTGGCAATTTGTCCTCAAGTGTCCAACCTATTTGCACCTCCAACACCTTACTTTCAATTTATCACGGGACTTTAAATGTCCCGTCGATCTTTCTCTCTGACCATACTTTGATCTTTCACCACTCCTCCCTCTAACAACCAGAGCCTCATTATTGGTACCTTCATAACCTATCCTTCTCATCTCCTCTAACAATGGGGCAACAACACTTGTCTCGCATGACAGTTTATTGACGCCAGTACCGATTGAAACAATGATGTGCTCCAAGAGTCTGGCAGTGAACACAACAAGGTGCAAGCTTTATCTTCTTCATCTAGATTTATATCTATAAAAGAAAGTTGCACACAAACAGTGTTAAATTCATTTAAATGAGCAGAGAAAGAATCACCTTCGCTCATCCGCAAATTATACAACTTCCTTCGCAAGAATAACTTGTTCACGAGTGACTTGCTTTGATAGAAGCTTCACAGCTTTGTCCAAAGAGCCTTTGCGGTCTTCTCAGAAGTTACATTCACCAGAACGTTATGTGCCAGGCATAACCAGATCAGGCTTCGTGCCTTTTGATCGTCTCTGATCCATGCCTTCAACTTCTTCGACTCGCGTCCCTCCGACGTTCCGTCACCGATAGTTTTCATTGGTACCGATGGCTTCTCATCTTCGATCATGTACCACACGTCCCTGTCAACGAGCAAAGCCTCCACATTCAATTTTCATAACTCGAACCTCTTTCCTTCAAACTTTTCAACCTCGATTCGTGATTGGCCAGTCGACATCCTTTCCAGATCAATTTCACAGTTTTCTCTATACCAAGAAAAAACCCCAAATTGCAAAACCTCAATTTGCCACAGGAACCCCAATCGCAAAACCAAAGCTCTTGATACCAAATATTGAAAATCGATAATCACACACAAATCAAAAACAAAAGAGAAAGAGAAGAGAGACTTTTGACATGGTGATTTACCCTGGTTCACCCAATTTAGGCTACGTTCAACTTGTTTGTACTATATTCACTTCACCGTCACTCGTTACAAGTCACTCGATTTACAAGGAGAATATAAATAGGATTAAAAAATCCTAACAACAGCTATTCATAGGCCCAAGCCTAGAATACTAAGAAAAAGAAAAAATTACAATAAATCATATGCCCAACACAGTACCTAACCTCTTCGGGCCGGGGGGCGTTGCCCCCAAGACCCCTGTCGAGGTGGCTCCATAGTTGCCTTTCTTTTGACCTCGACAACAAGGACCTTCATCAACATGCGAAATATGAGCCATACCCAATACATACTGGATTAGATGATTAGTTTGGCATATAGATTATGAGACCCTATGTATAAGTACTGGTATTGGAGTATAGGACCAGGTTTGTGTGCAGGAAAGGGATAGATGCTTATATTGGTGCATGGGACAGGGGTAAGTACTTAATATTGGTGTGCATGTAGAGGTATAAGTGCTAAAATTGGGTCTTTTGATGCGGAATTCAAAATATATTACCCGTTTAATTCCTATTTACCAATTTAATGCAACTAAAACATGCATGGACAATGTGCACGTTGCGCATCACTTTCATTTGTGATTTGTGCAAAAATTAGCATAATACAAGACACGTGTCTTGTCAATGCGCATTCAAGTCACGTACGCACCTCATGTGTGTTTACATATGACAGGTGTGTTTTGGCTTTTGCATAAGTGACGCATAGGGTGATGCGCGACTTAAACAGACACTTCTCATACGTGCTTCACTCGTATTAGATTAGTAAATAATTTTTTTAAATGACTAACAAATAATTAAAAAGTATATATTTATAAATAATTGATAGAGACATCATTCAAAGTAGAATTTCAACTTAACTATTATAAGCCCGTTTGACTCACCTAGCAAGCTCTTGAATGATTGAATTACCAGTTGCCGTAGAATAAGGACGACGTCAAGTTATGAATATTAAAGGAATGACGTGACAAAGTAATGACTTTAAATTTGATTTCTTGTTAGTATATATATATATCTATAACATTTTAGAAGAAAAGTTAAAATTGTAAAGAAATAATAATGAATCATAATTATATCCACTAGTATAGGAGATTCTTGCATAATTCTCAATTTCAGTACACTAAATTAGTAAAGATTAACACATTATTATTACAATAATAAATAATACTTGTTCAATAAAAATAAATATTTATTAATAATTCAATATATCTAAATGAAATTAGTTAAAATTATATAAAAAAATTCTTAATTACGTATATGTGGAACATTATCGACGTATCAGTAAATATTATTATTTATTATAATAATAATAATAATAATGTTTTAATCCTTAGAATTAGAATAAATCCACAGTTTGCAGAGGACACGACACGATGGTGGCGACTACTGAGGAGTAAGTAGAGCCAACTTTGTTTTGTTCCCCACGTTTCCTATGCGGAGAAGCTCACGGCGCGTGGATTGCTCTGCACTTCCAATTGAGCGTGGACCACTTAATATAATTTCCTTAATATAAATAATAACACAGAGGCTGCAACCAGACAAAATACAAAACAAAAATTAAAAATAATAATAATAACTTACGAGAACCTGGACGGATTTGGATCGCATATTGCTTTCAATAGTGAATGGGTGTTTGTGCTCAATCTCATCTTTTCTTAAGTTAGTGTATGAGTCAAAGATGGAAAGATAAAAGCAGACAGATTAAGATTTGGGTTGAATTAGAGCTACTACAACACCGTTGGAATCAATGGATAATTGAGATTCATGTAAAGGACCTTATATAGTGTCCACCTTATATAGTGTCCTAAACCATGTAACACATTACACAATTTCAGACCTTGGGCTGGGTTATTGGCCTAGAGCATATCCATAGGCTCTTTGATTTATTGGGTTTTTTTTTTTTTTTTTTTTTGAAGTTTTAATGTACTTGATTAATGATATTTACTAATAGGGATTGTTCAGTGATGTTTAGGGGACTCAGCAGCACTGAGTGCCGCGAACCACCCCTCACGTCACTCACACATTCATTTTTTTTTTTAATTGAGTGACGTCCTTCTCCTCTGCGGAACTCATAGAATTGTCCCACGTGGCACAATCTCGTTAGTCCCGTTACCGTAAAATTTCAGAAGACAATAATTTTTTACTCGGGTATCCAAATCAATTTTTTTTATTTCACATAATTTTTTAAGATCTACGCAGCGACACCTCATTTGACATATTTTATCTTCCATTAATATAGTTCAAATTTGCAACAATAGTTTCACATTTTTATAAATTCGAACTATGTTTATGAGAGATAAAATATGTTAAATGAGGTATCATTGCGTAGATCTCGAAAAGTTATCTGAAATAAAAAAATCATTTGATTTGGATACTCGGGTCAAAACTCAAAAGTTATTGCCTTCCGAAATTATACAGTAACGGGACTAACGAGATTCTGCCACTTGACACAATCCTATGAGTTTCCAAGGTAAAGGGGCGTCACTCAATTGAAAAAAAAAATGAGTGTGTGAGTGACGCGAGGGTGGTTCGCAGCACTCAGTGCCGCTGACCCCCTCGCATCGCTCAATGACCCCATTCATAAATATCGTGAATTGAATATCAAATTAAAAAATTAAAGGGATAAAAATCTCAAAGGTCAAAGAGCCCATATCCATATGTTATACATCATCTAATTGACAAGATTGAATGGGTAGATAAATTCTTAACGAATTTCACTTTGGTCTTCCCTTTACAAAGTAAAGTTATGCATTTGTAAAAGTATATATTGAGTAATAAAAGTCATAAATTTGGTTACAAAAGTAAAAATTTGAGCAATAAAAAATTTATGGGATTTGCATTTATTATTTCACAGGACACAAAAAAGTTTCCTATATACACAATGTTTTGTGAGATTCACACTTTTTGAAAAAAAAAAAAATATCAAGGTACGCAAAACGAATCTCTATAACATTACACAATTACTTTTCATAGAACATAACTCTTATAAAATTCAAAATTTATAACTTATATGGATCTGTAACTTTCATTACACAGTCTGTAACTTTTTTAAGTTTATAATTTTTATTACTCAGTCAAAAACATTTGACATAAAGTCTGTATTTTTCAAAAATATATCATGGTACTTATTTTATTTTTAGAGAAATAATAATAGTGGACTATATATCTCGATTCATCATGCCTTTCTCGAAGGCAATTCTTGGGCTGATTTTCTTGGCAAGTTAGGTTCCATCGATGATACTTTGTGGGTGGCGTGGACTGCGGAAATCTCATACTCCAGGCGCGAGTCTTCATTTTCATTCTGATTTTTAGGGATTCGTCTTTTGTAGTGTGTACTCTGTTTTTAAGGAAAATGTTTGACATGAGGAAAATTACCTATGTCATGTGAATATGTGATAAAGACAGTTCAATTTAACGACCGAACCATGATTAATTCAAGGCAAAAGTGTGTATTATCTTAAAGAATTTAAAATTGTATCATTTTAAGTGAGAGAAAGAGTGGACAAAAAAATATAAAGGTACGGGTCTCGCCTCTTTGTGAGAGTGAAATGACATAAGTTGTGTCATTTAAAAGGACAAACATTTTTCCCTTAATTCAAAGAATAAATAGTTATACTAAATGATGATAATTCATTTGGCGTATGAGAACTGAGCAGGAATGAGAGCATGTGTTTATCCTTCCTTTCCACTATCATCTTTAGGAGGAGTTTAAAATCTTAATTTCTGAACTCGCCTCAAACAGTATTGTCTCTTATAAAAAAATACTTGTGATTTATCTAAAAGAAATAATTATTTTGATGTATTGGTTAAATAGTAACGTAACTCAACCATTGAGGTATTAATTATAGGAAATATTAATCTCATGTCACATGAGACAATAACTTTCTCCTACACACTCAAAAAGATATGGGTCCCACTTCATTTCCCCCCCTCTTTTTCCGTGCAATGGGACCCACATAAAATTGAGAGTGCAACATGAGATAAATATCTACTGTTGCATAAGAAAATATAATCCCATTAATTATTATCCTCTGTCAGAATTGTATATATTTTTTTGGTGAAATAAGTCAGAATTTTATTTACACTGTAGAAAAATTGTTGAAAACTAAAATTTCAATCTTAGAGAGAACAATTTTTGAAAAGGTTCCCTAATTGCAATAATCTTTAAAGAGTTAGTTTTATAGTATTGTGATGCCTCGCTCGTATGCGACGAAACTATAGCACCGTGATTCACTATTCTGATTGACTCTTAGATACATGAGTAATTTCAATTGTTTTATTTTATATAACAATTTTCCTTGAAACTAACTGAATAATGTCAAAATTCTGGCAAATATTTTTTTGGGTATTTAGTATTACTTTTGGAGTAGAACTTTATGGACCAAAAAGAAATATATATCTTATTTTGAGTGGTTTGAAATTAAACTTAGATACTCTTTTTTAAAAAAGGTTTTGAAGTATAGAAACTATACTAAACTTGTAGTAATATTATAGGTCTAAATGAGTCATCTAACTTTAAATAAATGAGTAAATTGTACCTAAATCCCAAATTTTTGTCCAAATAAAAATTATAGATTTGCTCATGTATAATTTTTTTTTTTTTTTATAGATTTGCTAAATAGTGCCCTATGAATATTAGTTAAAAAAAATTAACAATTAAAATTATTAAATAAAAACTATTAGTATTTTAATACCTTATAAATCTTAAAATATTCCCTAAAAGCATATATCTTGAAAAAATTTGTTTCATGCTATCGTTCTTAGGCTTTTTGCCCATTTTACTTCTCATTAATTAATTAATAATTATTTTGTCCCTTACTTAGAACTATTTACCAACTTGTCCCTCTTTAATCGATTAACTTGAATATTTAATCGATTAAATGGTCAAAATAGACAAAAATGGTTGACTCGAGATTTAATCGAATAAATCTCCCTCCTTAATCGATTAAATATCCCAAATGAACGTGAAAATATTGATTGAATGAGACAAAATAGGAAAACTCGCTACGTTCAAAGGGGCTGATTAAGGTTTAGTTTACTATAATAATTAAGTTTTGGCTGCCCCAAGTGTTCATTTGAAATCTATCTTACCTGCTGCGAAGAAATACGAAATGGAAGTATTTCACCTCGGCCTGAACTGAAGTTTGAATATGTTAATAAGGGCAGTGAGTACATGCATGGTGGTCATCCTCAACCAGTATATTGTGATTTAGGGACTTCAAAGGGTACTATTGAGATATATATTGATTGGAATGCTAACAGAGATGAAAGTATTAGATGTGCTCCAAAAGAAATGAGGGGTTGTGGTGACTATGTATTGGAGCTGAAGTCCATACTTCCAAATGGATGGATTTCTAAGTTGGAAATCAAAACTCGTGACTTGCTGAAGAATTTTTGCAAAATTGAGCACAAAATTCTTCAGAAAGAAGCAATATTAAGCAGCAAATCTATGATAAGAGCTGCTTTTAGAGATGGCACGGATGATAATAACATGTATTGTCCAGTGTCAAGTGACTTATCAGAAGAAAGGCTATTTCTCTTCCAACAGCGTTGGATTAAAGGTGAACCAATCATAGTTCGGGATGTTCTTAAACTAGGGACAGGTCTGAGTTGGGAGCTAAATGTTACTTAGCGAGCATTATGTGAAAATTTGGATTCACGGAACAACTCAAATGCGTTAATAAATCATTGGTTCTCGCTACGCAGTGAACTAACGAGTTTTCCTTGTTTGTCTCATTCAATCAATGATTTCACGCTCATTTAGGATATTTAATTGATTAAATATAAGTTTTAATCGATTAAATATCTCTTAATCGATTAAAGAGGGAGATTTAATCGATTAAATCTCGAGTCAATCATTTTCGCCTGTTTTGACTATTTAATCGATTAAATATTCAAGTTAATCGATTAAAGAGGGACATATTGATGGATAATTTAAAATAAGGGACAAAATAATTATTAATTAATTAATGAAGGGTGAAAGGGTAAAAAAGCCATCGTTCTTATCTACTTTTTTTTGTGACTTTACATTTGTATTTAGGCAATGTTACGATCAATTTTTGGATTTAGTATTTACGTTGAATTGTGCAAGCATTTATTGAATAATAATTTTATAATAAATATTTTAAAGTCAAATATATAAGAAGTTAGTTTATAAAATAAAATATTTTATATTAACAATTTAGTAATGCTCCTTATATGTGAATAAAATAAGTTAAACAAAGAGAGACCATAGAGGGGGAAGTCAATAATTATAATTATTGATAAAAAATAGCTTTTGATATTACATAAACATGTATATTAATTTATGAATTTAATCTTGATCTTCTCATCAATAATTGAGATTTCGCACATTTTTTATTTTCTAAAGTGAAACTCTCATTTTGAAGATGCCAAAGTCACGGGTTATGACACTTAATTATAAGGTATCATACATAATTGAGATATAGTATTTGTTAGTTATTGATTTTATAATGTATGTTTAATAAAGCTTAGGATATCTATTTTTATGTCCTAAAATATGAGAATTTTATGGGTTGAAATTTGTAACACCCCGTGTATACCCGGTAATGTTATCATACTATCGTATTAAGTTGCACTTAATTAAAAATGCGGAAAATATTTTTCTTTTCAATTATGACGTCATTATACTTAGCCAAGTTGATTACTTAATCAATTTCATAAAATACCGCCTGTATGTAAATTGCAATAAAATCTAACTGAAATACCTTCATATATAGATATAAATGTGAGTATCTAAGTCATGGATCTACTACCCGTAGTCCGGACAATAATCCTGATACATTATTACAACTCCAACTAAAACAAGACATAAACAAGTCTATGTGGCATGGACAATACCCATGCTTACCAAATCAACGACATAATCAACCAAGTCTCAACATAATAATCCATAAACTGAAGCTAAAAGCATAAGACAGTAAACAGGATCCAGCATCACACATAGCAACATAAACATGCAACATCTATCAGCTAAGCTCTGGCCTCCTGCCACTAGAGGTCTCAATCCCCGCATTACCTGAACCTGAAATAAGCATTCCCCAAACGTGGGGTGAAATCTCTAAACCAGAAATCTCAGTAAGACAAGGGGTCCTCAAGGATCTTCCACCCCAAGCTCACTTACATGTGCAATATAAGTTCTAAAAGCAATAATATCAATATCAGTTCCAAAACTATGCAGTGCAACAGATATTCATGCCATGTGTGTCAATACTATTCTACTGGGCAGAGAAATGCAGGAATACGTCTATACCTACATGTAGTACAAGGAACACCGCTTGCACCTCACCCACAGCCTCACCATCTTGTATGTACCACATACTCAGGCTTACCGTATAGGTGGAACACCACGTGCATATCATAAAGGCACTAGCATATAACAGCTCAACAACATTTCTAAAACATCAAAAGCATGTAACACAGCATGCATATAACCATACCCCCATGGGACATGGCGGAACCACAACATGGCTAAACCGAGGACACGAAAGCTTACCTTGCAAGCTAGCTATCCAAGCCAAGAGTCCACAAAATCTCAAAGCCCAAACACGGCAGTATCACAATCTGTTATGGACCAATAATACATCATTAATCAAACTCTACAAGCATACACTTAAAGACAACGTCTTTCCTTTACGTTTTACGTCTTAGGGCTTCTAACAAAGCCACAAGCCCTTAATGACTTGATTCTGACTTAGTTTGATAATTATAGAAGTTCAACTTCATCACTCTAGGGTCCACAAACCCCCAATAGCCTACTGTATGAACAGTGCAGCTACTGTTCTTCGAAATCCCAGAATATCCGGATATTCATCGGGGGCATATCCGGATATCAATATCCGGATATCTCCCTTCCAATATCTGGATATTCATATCTGGATATTCAGATCCCCATATCCGGATATTCACAACGAAATATCCGGATATTTCGCGACAGAACCCAGATTCTGCATTTCACGAAAATCCAAATCAAAGGTTCCATTTTTAACACTTCCAGAAGCTTAAACATGCATCTTAAGGTCCATTTAGGTTCATATGACAATCGGTTACTTGCTTAACTCATTTACATGCAAAGACACTACCTTTAAGCCATAAAAACTCATGATCATGATAAGGTAACTCACCCCAAAGCTTAAAACAGAGGAGAGAGTGCTCTAGGAGCTCACCAAAAGGTCCTCACAGTTCTGACTTCAAGGAAATACGAAAATGGAGTAACAAGTTTGGTTTTTTCCTTCACAAGGATGTCCACTTGGAGCTTCTACAACCAAGGAAAGGCTCCAACAACTCAAGACAAGGAAACTTAGCCCACCCCTCACTAAAAACAGTGGCTGGAAGTCAGCAATGGGGTACTCCTCTCCCTCACAAAGTCACACTCACACCCACTCAAGTGTTTGGGATGATGAAACCAAGAAAATAAGGGAGAAATAACCCTTAGGCTCTCAAGGAGGAAGAAGGCAGCAATGAAACAGTGCAAGGGTGCACTCAGCCACATAAGTCACGTAGGAGCAGTGGTTCTAGGGTTTTGTGCCCAATAATGAGTGTATATATAGCCACTTAAGACTTAAACGCGAAATATTAGCATTAATAGCTACGCTTAACATTTTAATCCCAAACTTTGGAATCTTAACCCACTCGATTTTACAAGAATTATCTTATTTTTCTTATATTTTTCGGAGCACCTTTCCGGTACGCGCTTTTCATAGCCAGTACCAGTTTCTGGCACCAGTTCTCATTATTTTAACTTGAAACTCGTTTTACAAGTCAAATATATTATTCTAGGAATTATCATGCACTTATTATAATTTTCCGGGATACTTTTTCGGTACGCATTTATACCGACTAGCAGAACCGGTATCTGCACTTTTCTTCCGAAAAGCGACTTTCAGCATTCTTAATCACTGATCATAATTATTAAAGCCTCTTAATAATTATTAGGGACAATTATGGAATTATTTCCTTATTTTCACCTATATAATTAATTAATTTCATTAATTAACGGTGCAGGTTCTTACATTCACCCCACATTTTTAGGATTTTGTCCTCAAAATCAGAAAACATACATGTCTCGAAACTCGGGGTACTGCCGGAGAAGCTCGTCCTCACGCTCCCAAGTACACTCCTCAGGAGTTCTTCCGGTCCATTGCACTTTGACCATCGAAATGATCTTGCTCCTCAGCTGCTTCTCACCACGATCGAGAATCTTGAGTGGTCCGACGGGAGTCTTTAGGTTCTCCTGAACCTCCACGTCATCAGGTTGCACCACGTGCGAAGGATCTGCTATGTACTTCCGAAGCTGAGACACGCGAAACACGTCGTGGATGTTGGCCAAGTTCGGAGGCAAGGCAAGCCGGTAGGCAACAGGTCCTACTCTACCAAGAATCTGGTATGGCCCAATATATCGCGGGCTCAGCTTCCTCACTCCGAGTGCCCGACCAACACCGGTGACAGGTGAAAGTCTCACAAACACGTGCTCACCCTCACTGAACTCCAGTGGACGATGCTTGACATCATAGTAGCTCTTCTGGCGATTCTGCGCCTGCTTCAACTTTTCACGGATCAACGGGATCTGCTGGGTGGTATCTTGGACAAAGTCCAAGCCAAAAAGCTCCTTGTGCCCATCCTCAGACCAACAAGTAGGAGTCCGACACCTCCTACCATAGAGTGCTTCGTAGGGCGCCATGCCCAGGCTAGCATGAAAGCTGTTGTTGTACGAAAATTCAACCAACGGAAGGTACCTATCCCATGCCGAGCCCTGCTCCAACGTGCAAGCCCGCAACATGTCCTCCAAGGTCTGGATGGTCCTCTCAGTCTGTCCATCAGTCTTGGGGTGATAAACGGTACTCAATCTCAACTGCGTACCAAAAGCCTTCTACAGCGCCTCCCATAACTGAGATGTGAACTTCGGGTCCCTATCACTGATGATAACTCGGGCACCCCGTGAAGCCTCACAATCTCGCGAACATAAAGCTTGGCCAACTGCTCTGTAGTGAAGCTCACCTTCACAGGAAGAAAATGGGCAGACTTCGTCAGTCTGTCCACAATGACCCAAATAGAGTCACAACCCGCCTGAGTCTTAGGCAATCCCACCACGAAGTCCATGGAAATACCTTCCCACTTCCATTGTGGTACTTCAAGAGGTTGAAGTTCACCAGACGGTCTCTGATGTTCAATCTTCACCTTCTGGCAAACCAAACACTTGGACACAAAGACAACAACATCTTTCTTCATGCCCGGCCACCAGAAGTTCTTCTTCAGGTCTTGGTACATCTTAGTAGCCCCAGGGTGGATAGAAATTGGCCCTTATGGGCCTCTGCCATAACCTCATCGGTCAACGGACCTCGAGGAACCACGATCCTCTGTTGAAACAAAAGAAGTCCATCATCATTCCAAGACACACCGTCTTGGTTCTTCACATAATCCAGACACTCTCTCTGAACTTGTGCCTCTTTGATCTTTTCTAACAGCTCATTCACGACGTCTGCTGCTTCCATCTTGAGAAGTGCACTCCCACATGGAGCGGTCACTGCCAGGTTTCAAAATTTCTCAACCACATCAAAGTTACCAAGTAACAAACTGGATGAGCTCCCGGGTTTCCGGCTCAAAGCATCAGCTACCACATTGGCCTTGCCAGGATGGTACTTCAACTCAAAGTCGTAATCCTTTATGAACTCCATCCATCTCCTCTGCCTCATGTTCAGCTCTTTCTGGTCGAAAAGATACTTCAAACTCTTGTGGTCACTGAACACCACAAACTTCAAACCAAAAAGATAATGCCTCCAAATCTTGAAAGCAAACACAATAGCAGCCAACTCCAAGTCATGAGTAGGGTAGTTCTCCTCATGAGGTTTCAACTGCCTCAAAGCATAGGCAATCACTTTGCCCAACTGCATCAACACATAACCTAGCCCCTTCCCAGAGGCGTCGGTATAAAGCTCAATCTCAAGCGCAGGATCAGGAAGGACCAACACCGGTGCAATAGTCAGTCTCTCCTCCAACTCCTGAAAACAGACCTCACACTCGTGAATCCACACAAATGGAGTCTCCTTCCAGGTAAGACGAGTCAAAGGGAGAACCATCATGGAGAAACCCTTGATGAACCTCCGATAGTAACCTGCCAAACCCAAAAAGCTCCTCACTTCCGTAACTGTCTTGGGCCTCTCCCAATCCAGTACAGCCTCGATCTTGTTCGGATCCACTGCAACTCCTTCAGCAGAAATCACATGCCCAAGGAACTTCACAGACTTGAGCCAAAACTCACATTTTGAAGGCTTCGCATACAGCTTATTCTCCTTCAATACTTGCAGAACAATTCTCAGATGCTCCACATGCTCCTCCTCCGTCTTGGAGTAAATCAAAATATCGTCAATGAAGATGATCACAAACTGATCCAGGTACGGATGGAAAATCCTGTTCATGTAATCCATGAACACAGCGGGTGCATTGGTGAGTCCAAACGAAATCACCAAATACTCAAAATGACTGTATCTCGAACGAAATGCGGTCTTAGGGACATCCTCCGGCTTCATCCGAATCTGATGGTATCCGGACCAGGGATCAATCTTGGAATACACGCAAGCACCCCTAAGCTGATCCAACAGATCATCAATCCGAGGAAGGGGATACTTGTTCTTGATCGTCACCTTGTTCAGCTGCCTGTAGTCGGTGCACAATCGCATTGTCACGTCCTTCTTCTTCACAAAGATGACCGGTGCTCCCCAATGAGACACACTAGGTCGAATGAAATCTCTCGTTGAAAGATCCTCAATATGCTTCTTCAGCTCAGCCAGCTCCGGTGGCGACATCCGGTATGGAGCTAATGAAATAGGCCCCACACCAGGCAACAGATCAATGGAGAACTCTATCTCCCTCTGTGGCAGAAACTCAGGAATCTCCTCAGGAAACACCTCGAGGAATTCCCTCACCACATGAATGCCAGTGATATCCTCCTGTGTCCCACTCACCAAACCTCCCAACATGACATATCCAAATGCCCCAGCTCTCAAGGCTCTCCTAGCCTGCAGCAAAGAAATGTACAGCGAGGAACTAACTGTGGAATCACACGGAGACATCACCACACGCTTGGCACAACAGTCAATCAATGCACAATTTCTGGACAACCAATCCATGCCCAGAATAAGCTCCAAGTTGGCCATCGGCATTCCTATCAGATCTATCGAGAACTCACGACCCTCCTATTGAAACACGACATCTCGATGTACAGTGGTAGAATCACTCTTTTCTCTGGTGGCGTTGGTCACCCGCAACGGTGGAGAAAGAACAGACATAGGCAACTCAAGCCCCACAACAATCGGGATTGCAACCAAAGAATGCGTAGCCCCAGAGTCAAACAAGACATCAACAGATGATGCACCAATAGTAACAGTACCTCTGACAAGGTTCGGAGCTCGGTCCGACTGCTGACGATCCAGAGTATAAACACGTCCAGAAGACGGTGGCACTGCCGGTGCCGAAGTAGGTGGAAGGGGAACCATCTGAAGTGGCACTGCCTGCACTGCAGTAGCTCTCGCCGTCGACGAAGGACAATCTCTAGAGAAGTGGCCCTCCTTGCCACACTGAAAGCAAATCAACTGGCCGGTAGAACACGGCCCAAAATGAGTCTTCCCACATCCTGAACACTTGGGAGCAGGAGGTCTCGCTGCGCTCCTCTGGGAAAAAGTCCTCTTAAACTGATTCGGCGCTTGCCGAGCTGCCAACTGCTTTCCCTTGCCCTTGTTCCTAAACTTCCTGTCACTCCAAGAAGTGGAACTACCAGCTACTACCTTCGTCGCCTCTACAACCTTGGCCTTCTTGGCCTTACTTGAGTCGTAGAAGTCCTCAATATCACGACACTGCTGAACCAGTGTCCCAAAGTCTCTCGAAGCAGAACCAGCAAGGTAACCAACAATATCCTCACTAAGTCCCCTGCGAAACTTAGCAGCCAAGAATGTCGGAGTAGGCCTCGCCATCCGGAAGTGTGCAAACTTCACCAACTGGTTGAACTTGGCTAGGTACTCGTCCACAGACAACGAGCCCCGAACCAACCTGTCAAACTCTCCCTGCTTCCTCTCCTGAGCATCGTAAGGGAAATACTGACCCAGAAAGCAATCCTCGAAGAATGGCCACGTCATCACATGACCCTGCATCTTGTAGAGATGAGAAATGTTCGTCCACCACTCATGGGCATCGCCCTCTAGCATGTAGGTAGCAAACATCAACTTCTGCGGATCAGTACACTGCATGATCCGAAAGGTCTTGTCCAATGCTTGTAGCCAACGCGCCGCAGCAACAGGATCATAAGATCCATCAAAGGTAGGTGGCTTATGCTTACGAAAAGCATTCAGCCGGCGATCGATCTCATCTCGATCCTCAACAAAAACAGGGACGGTCTGCATGGCCCCCGTAAGGTGACTGCCATCACCCATCTGACTCTGACTGTCGTCTTGCAGACTGGGTGGAGGCGGAGGCGGTGGTGATGGAGGTGGTGGCGGAGGAAACTGGCCAATAGCAGGACCATCCCTCAACTCCTCTAACATGACTCTCATCATCGTCATGTTCGCCAAACGGTTGGCCTCCAACACATCCTCAGTGGCCTTCCTGTTCGCCTCTCTAACGGCGTCCAGCATGGCCTGGTTTGCCATTCTCATGGCCTCCTGGTCGGCTTGTCGGGCCGCCTGCATCTCAGCCAATGCAGCCAGGACCGGGTCGGGTTGACACTCATCAGTCTCTCGTGTTCTCTTGGATCCTACCATGACTCTGCACAAGTTACACAATTTATGAGTTGATTAGGACCACGCAGTGTGATTACATATGCATCATCAAAACAAAATCCAACGGAGAAAACACACAAGACAGACATAACCAAACATCCTAATCATTGCAATACATACAGACTTTTCCCTTGAACGGTCTCTCTGATACCATAAAATGTAACACCCAGTGTATACCCGGTAATGTTATCATACTATCGTATTAAGTTGCACTTAATTAAAAATGCGAAAAATCTTTTTCTTTTCAATTATGACGTCATTATACTTAGCCAAGTTGATTACTTAATCAATTTCATAAAATACCGCCTGTATGTAAATTGCAATAAACATCTAACAGAAATACCTCTATATATAGATATAAATGTGAGTATCTAAGTCACGGATCTACTACCCGTAGTCCGGACAATAATCCTGATACATTATTATAACTCCAACTAAAACAAGACATAAACAAGTCTATGTGGCATAGACAATCCCCATGCTCACCAAATCAACGACATAATCAACCAAGTCTCAACATAATAATCCATAAACTTAAGCTAAAAGCATAAGACAGAAAATAGGATCCAGCATCACACATAGCAGCATAAACATGCAACATCTATCAGCTAAGCTCTGACCTCCTGC
Organism: Gastrolobium bilobum; assembly: GCF_033153095.1. Lineage (NCBI taxonomy): Eukaryota > Viridiplantae > Streptophyta > Magnoliopsida > Fabales > Fabaceae > Gastrolobium > Gastrolobium bilobum. Next base: position 83,015 of record NW_026895225.1, on the reverse strand, counting down.
CATTAGAGGTCTCAGCCCTCGCATTACCTGAACCTGAAATAAGCATTCCCCAAACGTGAGGTGAGATCTCTATACTAGAAATCTCAATAAGACAAGGGGTCCTCAAGGATCTTCCACCCCAAGCTCACTTACTTGTTCAATATAAGTTCTAAAAGCAGTAATATCAATATCAAGTCCAAAACTATGCAATGCATCAGATATTCATGCCATGTGTGTCAATACTATTCTACTGGTCAGAGAAATGCAGGAATACGTCTATACCTACATGTAGAACAAGGAACACCGCTTGCACCTCACCCACAACCTCACCATCTTGTATGTACCACATACTCAGGCTTACCGTATAGGTGGAACACCACATGCATATCATGAAGGCACTAGCATATAACAGTTCAACAACATTTCCAAAACATCAAAAGCATGTAACACAACATGCATATAACCATACCCCCATGGGACATGGCGGAACCACAACATGGCTAAACCGAGGACACGGAAGCTTACCTTGCAAGCTAGCTATCCAAGCCAAGAGTCCATAAAATCTCAAAGCCCAAACACGGCAGTATCACAATCTGCTATGGACCAATAATACATCATTAATCAAACTCTACAAGCATACACTAAAGACAACGTCTTTCCTTTACGTTTTACGTCTTAGGGTTTCTAACAAAGCCACAAGCCCTTAATGACTTGATTCTGACTTAGTTTGATAATTACAGAAGTTTAACTTCATCACTCTAGGGTCCACAAACCCCCAATAGCCTACTGTATGAACAGTGCAACTAGTGTTCTTCGAAATCCCAGAATATCCGGATATTCGTCGGGGGCATATCCGGATATCAATATCCGGATATCTCTCTTCCAATATCCGGATATTCAGATCCCCATATCCGGATATCAATATCCGGATATTCACAACGAAATATCCGGATATTCCGCGACAGAACCCAGATTCTGCATTTTGCGAAAATCCAAACCAAAGGTTCCATTTCTAACACTTTCAGAAGCTTAAACATGCATCTTAAGGTCCATTTAGGTTCATATGACAATTGGTTACTTGCTTAACTCATTTACATGCAAAGACACTACCTTTAAGCCATAAAAACTCATGATCATGATAAGGTAACTCACCCCAAAGCTAAAAACAGAGGAGAGAGTGCTCTAGGAGCTCACCAAAAGGTCATCACAGTTTTGACTTCAAGGAAATACGAAAATGGAGCAACAAGTTTGGTTTTTTCCTTCACAAGGATGTCCACTTGGAGCTTCTACAACCAAGGAAAGGCTCCAACAACTCAAGACAAGGAAACTCAGCCCCCCTCACTAAAAATAGTGGCTGGAAGTCAACAATGAGGTACTCCTCTCCCTCACAAAGTCACATTCACACCCACTCAAGTGTTTAGGATGATGAAACCAAGAAAATAAGGGAGAAATGACCCTTAGGCTCTCAAGGAGGAAGAAGGCAGCAATGAAACAGTGCAAGGGTGCACTCAGCGGCATAAGTCACGTAGGAGTAGTGGTTCTAGGGTTTTGTGCCCAATAATGAGTGTATATATAGCCACTCAAGACTTAAACGCGCAGTATTAGCATTAATAGCCACACTTAACATTTTAATCCCAAACTTTGGAATCTTAACCCACTCGATTTTACAAGAATTATCATATTTTTCGGAGCACCTTTGCGGTATGCACTTTTCATAGCGAGTACCAGTTTCTGGCACTAGTTCTTATTATTTTAACTTGAAACTCGTTTTACAAGTCAAATATATTATTCTAGGAATTATCATGCATTTATTATAATTTTCCGGGATACTTTTTCGGTACGCATTTATACCGACTAACAGAACCGGTATCTGCACTTTTCTTCCAAAAAGCGACTTTTAGCATTCTTAATCACTTATCATAATTATTAAAGCCTCTTAATAATTATTAGGGTCAATTATGGAATTATTTCCTAATTTTCACCTATATAATTAATTAATTTTCTTAATTAACGGTGCGGGTTCTTACAAAATTCGTTCTCGGATTTCGAATGAAGGGGTGTTGTTCTGATTCGAAATCGTGCCTGTATGAACAAATTCTGACTTAATTTTGTAAAGGTCACAACTCCTTCGTTCCTTAACAAAACAGGGCATATTATAGGAAAAATTAAATCCAGAGAAGTCTAGTTTCTAGTATCCAAGTTTCAGAATTTTCTGGGTGGTGAAACATTCCAGTTTAATTTTAACGTTGCTGCCATGTTCTTATCAAGTTAGTTTATAGTAGTTGACTTGTGACAGGTGTATCTTGAGCTATACAAATCCAATCGAGGCTTATAATATGTCGTTGGAAAGCTTAAGATTCTACCTTAACATATTTAAAGAAAAAAATTTAGTATTATCTAAATTATTTCCAGTTTATAAAATGTGAAGGTTGTTCAACGTTAAGCTTGCATAAAACGATATTTAAGCCTTGTTGATTTATGGGGACCTCTTGGCATTTATGTAGAAGAAAAGTATGACATAATTAATTAAAGTTTAAGTATTTCGCAGAGTGTTTAAGTTATGATTATAATTTTGAATTGTTTTAATTACGAAAATAGTTTTATTAAGGAAACAATTATTGACAGAAAAGAAAAAGTTTATTTGTATTTTAATTTAATTGTTGTGATTGTAACCGCGTTTAATGTTACACGTAATGATAACAAATCAGATGCATGTGGGGTATTACAAGATTGGTGATTGTAATTAGTACGTTCATGGATGTCTATGAAAGAGACCCAAAATAGAGTCGCAAATCACTGTGCATCGATTGTAACGGTGTTGCCAGAGCGTGGGGTATGTGCACAGTGACATCTAATAAGATAAAGAGCATAAAGTGTGTACCAAGTGGTCTTAAATCCTTTTTTATATGTGGATTACATGTAGAGGCGTAGAGCCCTCATCGAAGTAGGACTCTTGGGCAGAATAGGGTAGATAATGTATCCTTTTTCTCCTAGTTATAAGGATAATAAGCGTATTCTTATCTCTTTAGTTGTTCATTGTTAGGATTATGAGTCCAGAACACAATCACTTTTTCTTTATTATTGAATATATATATATACTAGATTCAATTTATCTAATTTTCTAGTTTGAAATTTTTTTATGGTGAAATACCTAGATTTTGATAATAATACTAGAAATATAAAAGAAAATAGAGCCAAAAAGGATGGACATACTTGGTTAAATTCTAATCTCACAAGGCGTAAGTTTTGAATGCCTAAATTTAACGTAAAAATAAAATAAAAAAGAACGCTAAACTATATAATGTGACTTATAACGACAAAAAATATTCGAGACTACAATGAGATATCATCCTTTCTTTGTTTTGCTTATACATCTTTCTCCATCTAAAGACAAAATCTTTGATAGTTGATGGTCGATGGCTCTTATAGTGTCTATTGAACTTGAATATTGCCCTAGAGTAGTGATTAATTAGTACGAGTTAACATGATTAGAAGATTATAAGCGAGGTTCGAGGAGAAGGGATCTGACCTTAAAACAAAGCAACATCTTTGTGCTTCAGGTTCTTTGGTATGTTGATAAGTAAGGTAGGTTAGAATTGCATTCTACATCACCCAGCAATGATAAGAACTACTTTTCTCTAATTTGCGTACAAAAGGGAGGGTGTGGGCCTGAAAATGTCCTATTGATTTACCAAACAAGAAAATGCAAGAAAAGACAAAGGAATTCATTAGATGGATGACGAGTGGACTCTGGTGGTCACTTTAACCCCCAAAGCGAGGTTAATCATGTTCCTTTAACAACGACAACTTCATTTTCTACACAGGAACAAAAGCAACCGATAAAATGCAAGAAAGTAAGGGCGTATCCAAGAAAATACGAGAAAAGACGTAGGGATTTATCAGATGACGAATACTCTCAAACCACAATTTCGTAGGTGATAAAAGAGCTAGTAAGGTCTTCCGACCATAATGTAAGGTCATGTATTTTGGTATAGCCTTCGGATATTTGAGAGATTTGTATAATGTGAGGAAATGGCTTGTAATATAATAGTTGATATGGCTAAGTATTTTGCATAGTGTTTAAGTTATGATTACTGTTTTGAATTATTTTAATTGCAAGAAAAGTTTTAATAAGGAAAATAATTACTAACAGAAAAGAAAAAGTTTATCCATATTTTAATTCAATTATTGTGATTGTAATTGCGCTTAATGTCACTCGTAATGATAACAAACCGAATGCATACATGGTGTTAAGGGGTTGGTGATTATACTCACTACACTCGTGGATGTCTATGAAAGAGACACGACATGGGATAGCAGATCATTGTGCATCGATTATAACAGCATTGCTAAAGCGTGGGATTTGTGCATAGTGACAACTAATAAGATTTGTCTCCTAGTTATAAGGATAATAAGCTTATCCTTATCTCTTTAGTTGGTCATTGTTAGGATTATGGGTCCAGAACACAATCACTTTTTCTTTACTATTGAATTTTTATATATATACTCGATTCAACTTATCTAATTTTCTAATTTGAAGAATTTATTTTTGTTGTGAAATACCTGGATTTTGATAATAATACTGGATATGTAAAAGAAAATAGAGCCAAAAAAGGTGGACATACTTGGTTAAGTTCGTATTTCACGAGGCGCGAGCTTCGAATCCCTAAATTTTTACGTATAAATAAAATAAAATAAAATAAAAAGAACACTAAACAATAAAATGTTAGGCTTATAACAGCAAAAAACATTCGAGACTACAATGAGATATCATTTTTTCTTTGTTTCGCTCGTACAACTCTCCTCATCTAAAGACAAAATCTTTGATAGTTGATAGTCGATGGCTCCCACAGTTTCTATTGAACCTGAATATTTCTCTCAAGCGGTGATTGATTGGTACAAGTTAACAGGATTAGAAGATCATAAGCGAGCTTCATGGTGAAGGGATCTGTCCTTAAAAGCAAAGCAATATATCTATGCTTTGGGTTGGGATCTTTGGTATGTTGATAAGCAAGGTAGGTTAGAATTGTAATATACATCACCCAACAATGGCAAGAGCTATTTTTCTCATAGAAGGGCGCGCGAAATTTCCATACAAGAGGGAGGGTGTGAGCCTGAAAATGTTCTCTTGATTTATAAAATAAGAAAATGCAATAAAAGACAAAAGGATTCATTAGATGATGATGAGTGGAATCTAGTGGGTGACTCTAAACCCAGAAGTTAGCTTAATAATTCCCCTTTAATAACGACAATCTCATCCTCTGCACAAGCACAAATGCAACTGAGAGAATGTAAGAAAGTAAGGGTGCATCCAAGAAAATACAAGAAAATACAGAGGGATTCATAAGATGATGAATACTCTCAACCCACAAGTTTTATAGGTGGTAAAAGAGCTGATAAGGTCATCCGATCGATCGAAAGGGTAAGGCATAGGAATGAGGAACAAAGTTCTGGGAATCATCAAACAATTATCTTTTGGCGGATAGACAACAAAGTGGTGCATTCAGAATTTGAGATTCTGTTGCAGTAGAAATAATATGGTGAAAAGGGGAGGCTATTGCATTGTGGAATAGCTTGTGATTGTTGGGATTCAGTTTTCTCCATCATTAGTTTTGCATTTCATGCTGGTTGTACAAAGCGCAGACCATCTGCCACTGTTAGCGCAGACCATCTGCCACTATCTTATTGGAAGATTGAAGGCACTTTTAGATTGGCAAAGAGAAGCATTGAGTTCACAGCAAAAAAAGCATGATGTAGGGATAAAGTGATGAAAAAGACAACAACGACAACATTTGTTCCACTTATCGTTATGGGGGTGACCTAATGCTATGTGACCGATGCTCATCCTTATTCCACCTTAGTTTTCTTGGTCTTGAGAAAGTTACTAATGGTGATTAGTTATGCCCACCATGCTGCTGCAAAATATGCAACCGATCTTCATTCAGAGAAGATCGTGCCGATGATTATGTGGATTATTGTTTTCTCTTTTGTTATCTATGCGAGCGCAAAAGTCACATTGGATGCTTAAAGATGATTTTTCTTGTAACTTGGAAAACTATTCTAATAAGAATTAATGTTGCAGTGCTGATTGTGAGAATATATTTTTCAGTCTACAGAAGCTGACAAGAAAACCAATTCTAGTGAGTGAGAATAACCTAAATTAGAAATTATTGAAGACCGTAAAAAGTGATAACTGTTGCGAAGATCTTAAGAGCTTAAGTCAAATCGAAAGCAAGATGAGTATGGCTCTTGGAGTATTCCACCCAACAATGGAAAGAACTACTTTTCTCGAAGAAGGGCCTGCGAAATTTGCATACAAGAGGGACGGTGTGAGCCTAAAAATGTTCTTTGATTTACCAAACAAGAAAATGCAATAAAAGACGGAGGGATTCATTAGAAGATGATAAGTGGAATCCAGTGGGTCACTTTAAACCCAGAAGTGAGCTTAATCATGCTCCTTTAACAATGGCAATTTCATGTTCTACACAGGCACAAATGCAACCGAGAGAATGTAAGAAAGCAAGGATGCATCCAAGAAAATGCAAGAAAATACAGAGGGATTCATCAGAGGACGAATACTCTCAACCCACAAGTTTTGTTGGTGGTAAAAGACCTGGTAAGGTCTTCCGATCGAGAGAAAGGTTAAGGCATGGGGATGAGGCACAAAGTTATGGGAATCATCAAACAATTATCTCTTGGCTGATAGATAATAACGTGGTGCATTTAGAATCTGAGGTATTCTATTGCAGTACAAATAATATGGTGAAAAAAGAAATGTGTTAACTCTCCCAAATGAGAGTTAATGTTGTATTTTTATGATGAATTTGCTGCATAAATTCCATATAAAGTGTCTTAATTTCATGATAATTGAGCTAAATATTGCATATTCATGATTAAGTGCTTTGAGATGTCTAAGTATAGAAAATGAGATAATATTCCATGATTTTGTACAAGAATAGATGATTTGTTGAGTGTTTGTCTTTGCAGGAAAAGTTGACGCCAGAATACTGTAGCAGAGAAGCTGCCGAAGTAATGTTATAGAAATCGGTACAACATGACAGCGAGGACATGGGAACAATTGAATTTCAAATTTTAAAAGTTATTTATTCCCCAACAAATGGATAAAGCACCAGCAAGCAAGGATAAAGGACGTTCTTGAAGATTAATTATTATCCCAAAATCCCAAAGATCAAGGACAACAAACTCTTATCTAGTCAACAACAATATTGGCACAAGAAAATCAATAAGATCAAGATCTTATCCAATCAAGTGCCAACAATCTAAGAAAATAGGGATAAGATAAGACTGCAGTAGCACAAATCATGGATTTTCACTCCCAAAGTGAGGCCCAATTAACCAACCACCTTTTCCTATTTAAAGAGGACTACATTTTGAATTCAAGAAAGCTGGGGAAGAATGTAGTACCCCACTCACGTTTAGAGAGAGAAAGTGAGATTCTTGGAGGAGGAAGAGCTGCTGGAGCAAGATTGTGACAGAGTTTTACAACAACATTCCTTTCATCTTCTTTTCTGTTTCTCCATGAGTTCTTTCTTCCTTTTCTCTGTTTTCTTTTATTTCATCATGAGCTAAATTGCTCCTTAGGTTAGGTGATAAAATACCTATGCTGTAACACTGAGATGTATGCCTAAATTTTGTTTTTATTAATGTTTAATTAGTTTTTCAACGAGTCTGCTTATTCTTATTCATGTATGCATGTCGAGAGATACATATGTGATATTGAGGAGGTTGGGGCCGAGAGGTTTCCGAATCCATACCCTTGTTGAATTGTGTGGATTAATTAGGTTAAGAAAGTTAACTTAATTAAGTTGTGGGTAGAGAGATCATTCACACCACATAGCCTTTGAACTTGAACTTTACCAATTCAGTAATTAGTTTGGCCATAGAGATGTGGAAATTAGTTGTTGAGTATATATGTTAGGTTGGCAAAAAGCCCCAACATACTTTAGTGTTCGGATACTAATTAAGCATTGATATATCATCGTTATAGCATCGTTTCAGTATTGCTGTTTCAGGGAAATTGAAACTGACCTATATCTCATTCATCACTTTAATACCTTAGAATTAGTTTACTGTTTTCTTAGTTTTATTATCTTTTATTTTACAAACCTAACCATAAAAATCAATCTTTTTCTAGTTTCTTTACTTAAATAATCATTGCATTATAAATCATCTCTGCGGGAACGATCTTGGACTCACACATCCATTTATTACTTGTGACACGTGCACTTGCGTATTTGTATGATTGATTTAATTAATTGCAAATTGCACAACAAAAGGCCATTGCGTTGTGGAATAGCTTGTGATTATTAGGGTTTGGTTTTTCCCATCACTATTTTTGAGGCTTATGCTGGTTGTCCAAAGCACAAACCATCTGCCTTTGTCTTCTTGGAAGATGGAATGTCACTTTTAGATTGCCAGAGAAAAGCATTGAGTTCACAATAAAAAAACATGATGTTATGATGCAGAGAGAAAGTGATGATAAAGACAACAACGATAACATTTGTTCCATTTGTCGTTATGGGGGTGATCTAATGCTATGTGACCGATGCCCATCGCCATTCCACCTTAGTTGACTTGGTCTTGAGAAAGTTCCTGATAGTGATTGGTTCTGCCTACCATATTGCTGCAAAATATGCAACTGATCTTCATTCAGAGAAGGTTGTGCCGATAATTATGTGGATTACAGTTTTCTCTTTTGTTATCAATGCAAGCGTAAATGTCACATTGGATGCATAAAGACTAGAGGTTTTACTTGTAACTTGGAAAATCATCCTAATTGGTCTTTGGATTCGAGTGAGTGTGTGAGGAGATATTTGAGCTAGAAAGTGGCAACTTTTGAAGCATTTTGGGGTTATTGATGGAAGTTCGAGTTGCATTAGTGCTTGAATATCACTCATTGGAGGCTTGTGAGTCTATTTGTGGTAAGTATTTCCAATTTCATTGAGTTTTGTTGATGATTTGAAAATGAGTATAAAATTTGAATATGTGGGTTGATTGGGGTAGTTGGAGATCTCAAAATGAATTTGTGCATTAGATAAGTGTTGCTTAAAATGATGAATTAGAGTGATTGAGCTCATAAAATTTATTGGGAAAAAAATTCATAACTTGGTGAATTTTTGAATGGATGAACATAGATTTTGATAAATTGGATTGTTGGATAATTGTGAAATTGACTTGTTGATTAGTTATAATAGTTAATTACATGGTGTATGGTGTATTTGGTGCTTGAAAATAAATTGAAAATCCCTTGGCCATTGATAGGTACACATTAGGCCACCTAGGGAAAAAATGGGCTTGAGTGTGTAAAATTGTATAATTGAGTTTGTTAATGATTTGAATCAAGTATAAATAGATTGTATGAGTGTTCAATGCTTGTTGTTTGAGAGAAAAATCCCTTGGCTTAGTGATGACATGAATTCGGCCATGTAGAGGGAATTAGAGAAAATAGTGCAATTGGATGCTTGGCTTGATGAGTGGAGTTAGTAGGTGCTTGAATCAACTAAGGTGGACCTAAGAATGAATCTTGAACCTTGAAAAGGCAAGAAAAATGCCAAGCCCTATTGATGACTCATCCATGGCCTTTTAGGGCAATTAAGGGGAAATTGTGCAAGTTATGAATTGATGCAATTGTGGGATTGATATGATGTTAGATATGGTTAAGGAGACCATTGGAGTGATTGAATAAATTTAACCACATGAATAGTGTATATTGGCCTTAATGGCCGAATGGTATGCATTTTGGGGGAGGGGAGTGTATTATTTTGAATTATGACTTGTTTAACAAGTGGATTAATGATCTTATGAATGTGATCATTGTAGGTTGCCTCCCTCGGACGAAATCCTAGAAGATTAAAGCTTGGAGCTTATGGATTGCCTTTGGTCCTTGCCCAAAGGATTTTGGCATTTCTTGTGGAAGGGAAAGATTTTGAGGTAACTTGTAATTGAAGCAACCTAGCTCGAGAGCTTCAAAGAGGTAATCTCTTAGTACTGGGGTTAATCCTCGTGTGTGCTCCACCATGCCCATTGGGGTAGTGGTTGGAAGTTGTTTGATGCAATAGTGTGAATTATAAATTGATGATGCATATGTATGTTGGACGGTATATTTGTGTTTATACTATATTTCTGGCCAGTAGATAGTTGATGTATACCGTAGGAAACTTCCACTAGAGAGACCTCCATAGGGAGTTCCAGTTGGCCCGGGGCCATAGAGTTGTGATCCGTTGATGAGCACTCTAGGAATATCTTGGGAGTTATAGTTATGGGTACCTTGAATGTTATCCCGAGGATACATTCTTGGATGAGAGCTCGATTGATATGTCGTATGTCGTAGGCCATTAGGCCGTGTGATTTGTATTATATGTTTATAGTTATATTATTGTCATTATACATCTGAGTGAGCCATTGGGCTGAGTGATCCTCCGGAATCTTTGGGTTACTGAGATATATTCGTATATCTCACCCTGCATTATGGGGCTATGTTTCAGGTGGATGTAGCGGTGCCGGAGTCTTGGGCAAGAAGCCCACATGTTGAGGATGAGGAGAGCATGTTGGGTGCATATGATAGCAGGCCATTTTGCATTTTTAGATTTATTTGATAAGATAGACTTAGAGCATGAACATATGTATTGCATGAGTGATGTATACCATGCCTTTTGTTCTTCATGTTATATTTTGGCTAAGTCTAGTGGTTATGTAATTGTTGTATTTGGAGCATTTGATTAGTAGTTATATTTGTGATGGATAAATGTAATTAAAGAAGCATGGATTTTGTGTAAAGTAATGATGAATGTATGTGATGAAAGGGAAATAGGCTTATTCTAGGTTATGACGGTATTCAAATTGATAAATGCATGTAATTGAATAATGTGATTGAAATGAGTATTAAATGGTATAATGGTTACTAAGTTGTAATATGATTAAATGATGGATGATGGATTAAATGAGAAATAATGCAAATGTGTTGTGGGTTGTAAGAACACTAAGATATATTGAACCTTGTGTGCCACCCTTGTCAATTAGGTACAATTTGATGGTTTACAACATACTTTGATAAAGTGGGATTGGTTAATAAAAAAAAAGATGCCGTTCAATTTTCTAAAAAATGATAAGTATTTAGGCCAACTTTGGGAGACCATATCTCCTTTCACAGACGTCCAAATGGGATATGCCATTTTAATGCCTAAGATGTCAGCTATGTTTTCCAAAAATTTGGTGAAATTTACAGCTGTGTAGCATCCTGTAGGTCCAAAAGAGTTAGGACTGCCCAGACGCACCTGTGTAGGGGACTGCTTCGGGTCCCTCTTTCTAAAAATTGTATCTCCCCCACTTCTTACTCAAATTAGGCTTATGACATATAAAAGTGAAGATTAAGGTATCTAGTATTCTTTATAAAAATTTGAGTGCATTTGATTGAGTAAAACGTCAGGAATCGTAGAAATGGGGAGAGATGTTTGGTGCTCTGTTTGTAGTTATTTTCCAGCTTTGATTGTCTAACTTCAAACTGTTATATTTGGAGCTAGAGAACTCCAAATGAGGCGTGTGATACCTTGTTGGAAAGGTAAAAGAGTCTAGTTTAACATACTAAAAGATGGAAAATTAATAACGAGTGGTTCATGACCAGTGTGTAAAAACAGAACGGAACTTTATTTTAAGAAAATGCTAAAAATGAGTTTTAGGCTAAGTTGGTTTATGGAAATCTCTTAGCAACTTAAAATTAGTATTGTATGATAGTTAGGCAAGTATAATATTAATTCTGCGTTTAGAATTCAGTTACGGTCACAATTTGTATCATTACATTTTATTTTGTTTTCAAATGCTTACGTAATGAAAAGGAAAAAGTTTACTCGTATTTTTAAATAAACTGCTGTGATTGTAACTGAGCTTAATATCATAATCAATGTTAACAATATCGGTGTACAATGGGCTGTTACAAAAGGTCTGCAAAATTTGCTTACAAGGGGGAGGGTGTGGGGCGAAAAATGTTCTCTTGATTTACCAAACAAGAAAATGGAATAAAAGATAGAGGGATTTATTAGATGATGATAAGTGCATTTTGGTGGGTCATTCTAAATCCAGAAGTGAGCTTAATCATGCCCCTTTAACAATGGCAATTTCATCTTCTACACAAGCATAAATGCAACCGAGAGAATATAAGAAAGCAAGGGTGCATCCAAGAAAATGCAAGAAAATACAAAGGGATTCATCGGATGACGAATACTCTCAACACAATAATTTTGTAGGTTGTAAAAGAGCTGGTAAGGTTTTCCGATCGAGCGAAAGGGTAAGGCATGGAGATGAGGCATAAAGTTATGGAAATCATCAAAAAATTATCTCTTGGCTGATAGCCTACAACGTGGTACATTCAGAATATGAGGTATTCTGTTGCAGTAGAAATAATATGGTGAAAAAAGGAAGGCTAATGCGTTGTAGAATAGCTTGAGATTGTTAGGGTTCGATTTTCCCCATCACTGGTTTTGAGGCTCATGCTAGTTGTACAAAGTGCATGCCATCTGCCATTATCTTCTTGGATGGTGGAAGGTCAATTTTAGATTGCCAGAGAGAAGAATTGAGTTCAGAACAAAAAAAGGATGATGTTAGAATGTAGAGAGAAAGTGATGATAAAGACAACAACGACAACATTTGTTCCATTTGTCATTATGGGGGTGACCTAATGCTATGCGACTGATGCCCATCCTCATTCCACATTAGTTGTCTTGGTCTTGAGAAAGTTCCTGATGGTGATTGGTTATACCCGTCAAGCTGCTGTAAAATATGCAACTGATATTCATTTAGAGAAGGTTGTGTAGATAATTATATGGATTACGGTTTTCTCTTTTGTTATCTATGCGAGCGCTAATGTCAAATTGGATGCTTAAAGACTAGAGGTTTTACTTGTAACTAGGAAAACCATCCTAATCAGAATCATTTTTACAGTGCTGATTGTGAGAATATGCTTCTAGGTCTACAAAAGTTGATAGGAAAACCAATTCCAGTGGGTGAGAATAACTTGCAATCAACATTGTTGAAGACCGTGAAAAGTGCTAATTGTTGCGAAGATCTTGAGCGCTTAAGTCAAATCGAAAGCAAGCTACATATGGCTCCTGGAGTATTTCACCCAACAATGGCAAGAAATACTTTTCTCTAAGAAAGGCCTGCGAAATTTGCATTCAAGGGGGAGGGTGTGGGGCTGAAAATATTCTCTTGATTTATTAAACAAGAAAATTCAATAAAATATAGAGGAATTCATTAGATGATGACGAGTGGACTCTGGTGGGATACTCTAAACCCATAAGTGAGCTTAATCATGCCCCTTTAACAATAATTTCATCTTCTGACCAGGCACAAAAGTAACCCAGAGAATGCAAGGGTGCTTCCAAGAAAATGCAAGAAAAAACAAAGGGATTCATAAGATGACGATTACTCTCAACCCACGATTTTTGTAGGTGGTAAAAGAGCTTGTGAGGGCTTCTGATCAATCGAAAGGATAAGGCATGGGGATGGAGCACAAAGTTATGGGAATCATCAAACAATTATCTCTTGGCTGATATGAGGTATTCTGATGCAGTATAAATAATATGGTGAAAAAAGGGAGGTTATTGCGTTGTTGAATAGCTTGTCATTGTTGGGGTTCAGTTTTTCCCATCACTAATTTTGAGGCTCATACTGGTTGTACAAAGCACAGACCGTCTGCCACTATCTTCTTGGATGAAGGAAGGTCACTTTTAGATTGCCAGAGAGAAACATTGAGTTCATAACAAAAAAAAGCATGATGTTATGATGTAGAGAGAAAGTGATGATAAAGACAACAATGACAACATTTGTTCCATTTGTCGTTATGGGGGTGACCTAATGCTATGAGACTGATGCTTATCCTCATTCCACCTTAGTTGTTTTTTATAATAACCTTGATATGGATAATTAGAAGTTATAGAGTTATTATGAGGACCTAAGGGTCATTAATGAGATGAGGAAGAAATTATATGAATTTTGATATCCATATTGATGGTATTCTAAACAGGTGGATTTTTGCCTGTTATTTTTGACTGCTGATGCAGCAACAGACAATAGAATAATCCTAACCAGGTGAATTTAGTTAGAGAGTTATTCTAATGATATCATTATCATAGATGAGTTTAGAATTCAATTCTGTGAATTTCGACAACCACATTGTGGGTATTATGAGAAAGTGAATCTTGACATGATATTTTGTACTATTGAGGCAGGAACAAGTATCTGATTAACCCTAGTCAGTGAATCTAAGATAGAGGACTATTCTAAGGATATAATTATCATAAATGATAAAAGGATTTGATTCTGTGAATCTTGATACCCATATTGGGGTATTTTGATAAAGTCACTATTACCGAGTACTTTGTACTGCTGTGACAACAGTCGGTAGAGTTCTGAAATGAAAAAAGATGAGAAAATGGAATATAAGTCCAATATATGCCAAACAAGTCATTATTAGACATATGATGTAAAGTTAACAAAGTTATAAAGTCCGTGTACAATTAAGGATACCCGTAAGGACTATAGTATAGTTAAACAACAGTAAACGTATTTGTGAGATACTAATTAGATTTTTGAGTTAGAAACATGTTAATTAAACAAACTTAATATTAATTACTTAAATTTGGGAACTTAGGGGTTTTCGAGTAAAAATTTGATAACAGTTCAAAGAAAAATTACATTGTATGTCACTAAATGACAGAAAGCCACTTAAGTGATATGACAAAACCCTAAAAACATAAGAAACCCCTCTCCCTCACCCTCATCAGCGGCCCAACAGCCCCCTCTCTCTAGATTTTGAGTTTCAAATTCTCTCCTCCTTCTCTCTAGAATTTCACCACTCAAACTCACTCAAAATTCAAAACACTCTTCACCAATCTTGTTCCTTAGCTTTTAAGCTTATGAAAACTTGTGTTCTTGACTCTTGGACCCTCCATTTTCGTGGCTGAACTTACCCATTCAGCAGCTAAATATTCCTTCCTTTTATGGAAAAAAATGGTAGTTGAAACTCTTTGTTGAAGAACACATTTCCTTTGGTCATTCTTTGAGTTTCTAGTGTACGTTCCTTGCATTTTCTTCTTGAAAAACCCTACCTTTACTCTTTTAAAGTTATGTTCTTGGTTCTAAATTCTTGGATATCTTATGAATGTGTGTTCTTGGTGAAAAAGAAGTATTCTTGGTGAGTAAAGGTTGGAGCTTGAGCTAAAGGAGCCATCTTGAAGAAGTAAGACAAGAATCCATGAAAAAGATGACTCCAAAGTCCTTATTTCCCCCACTTTCATTTCGGGGATGATGATTATATGATGATGGTGATGTTGTAAATTATTAAAAATGGAGTCTTGATGTTTAAAAGTGTCAGTGGATGTCTTACAATTAAGAAAGATGAAGACTTGTAGGAAAAAGTGTCGCATTTGGCTAATGTGTGAGTTGTTCTTGAAATGGATGAACTAAAAATCCTAAAAACCACCCACAATGATTCTTCCCTATCCATTAAAATTATTGTTTAATGGTTAAAATTAATAAAGATGATTTCTTTGAGGACTAAAGACTTAAAGGACTTGATTAAACAAAGAAAGAGTTGAAAAAGACAAGTTAAAAACCCTAATCTTGTCACTATGCAACTGGGCCATGTGTGTGTTCCTTAGGGTTTGATATTTTAAAAATAGTTCTAAGGCTTAATTAGGACACTAATGGAGGGACTAAGTGAGGTGGATTAAGCATAATTGATTAATAAATTATTAAATCCTAAAATTTGACCTAATTAGGGTTTAGGACCACTAATCATGTAATTAGTAAAGTTAACGAATTAGTGCATAATTGATGATGTGAAATTACATAAGGGATATAATAAAGTGAAAAACCCTAGATTTATGTTCACTTAGGGTTTAAACTAAACCTAATTAAGGTTTACTAATTAAACCTAATTAAAGGGTCAAATGCTAACTTAAGCTTAAGCTGAGTTTAAATCCACAAAGGTAGGCAATTAAATGATGGAAAAATCATATGAAAATACCCTATACATATTCGGCCATAGCATGGTTAATCAGGGTTTTATGTTGCGAAATACTAATGGATGAAGAATTAGAGTTTGATTGTGTGACTAAGGATTAATTCAACTTGTGAATTGAAGTGTGGATTGATTTTCCATGTTGTTGGACCTTTTGGTGTGCCACGGCCATACAAGGGTAAGTGAACTTAAATTGGTTGATCTTGAAATCAGTAGCTTAGAGTATAATTAATTAAGTTATAAAGGCTTAAAAGTGAGTGATCTTTGATAAATGGATTATGATTATTTGAATTGTCTTAAGTTGTGGACTTAAGTCTTAGGATCCTAATGTGAACTAATGTTCAAAGTTATGAATGACATATAGAGATGATGAATGTCTTGATTAGTTGCAAAATAAGTGAAAAAGGCCTTAACCTAAGTGAGTTTATTGATGGCTAAGTGTCTAAGGATGTTGTTGTTGGCTTAGGTAACAAATGAACACCTTGTTTCCTTTGTGTATGCCACAACCATGAAGGGATGTATATGGCTAGGACGAGTTGAAAATAATACAAGCTATCTTAGTTGCTTGGAGTTTAATTCTAAGATAATTGAAGTGCTTAAATCACATAGTTGATTGTGTTAGAAGATAACACTTCTATATGAACTAAAATAAGTAATTATGTAATTAATAGTCTAGACTTGTGTTGGCATATTATTGGCATATGAGTATGTAAAAAAGAAATGGAATCAATAAATGGCTAAGTCTTGTATATTTACTTGACTGATTAATATGTAATTAATGGATATGTATGATTCCTTCTCTATGTGTGCCTAGAGATACTTGCTTGTGAGGACATTGAGTATAGCTCTCTGAGGTAAGCTCTTTGTTTAGGATGTTCCTCTTCTCTTGTGACTCCACCATGATGGTGGGCATTATGGTTGCATTGTATGAGAGTATGAGATATGTTGTATATGTGCATTCATTCACATTCATATAGAGATTATATGATTCATTATGTTATGATGCACTGATGATGTATATTAAGAGAATCCTGGCCAGTGAGTGAGTATGTAGGCTCTTGGGTCATTCTCTTGGTTCATTTCATACTCTACAGATATTTATGTGTAGACTGTCTATGATTGGACTCTGAGAGTTATTGCACACTAGGCATGTTGGACATGCCAGGATGTTGTCTATTCGAAGTTCGAGTCCTAGAATAGCAGATTATGATGAGATATGATATTATGTTTATGTTGTATGATTATATATATACACTTTATATCTGACATGTCATGCAGGAAGTGGATTCAAGGGAATGGAGGATTCTCTATAAACATTGAGCTTACTGAGATTGTTGTTATCTCATCCCTTCTTGGAGACATCATTTCAGGTACCTATCATAATGGTGAGCCCTCCATGAATAAGGACCAGTCACGTGAAGGAAAACTAAATAAATCACCGATTGAGAAAACAAGCAATAAATCAATCGTGATTCAATGCATTATTATAATGCCTCACTCAAAAAGCTGTTAAGTCTTTTTGTTCCTTCCAAAAGGAACTTTATATATCAATGAAAACACAAGAATTTTATTTTATTTCCGAAAAACCGCAAACCAAAGCATTCTTCCTAAAGGAATGTTCTCCATGTCTCCATGACCAATGCATTCAAACTTGATATCAAATTGACACACACACACACACACACACACACACACAGATATATATATATATATATATAGGGAAAAACATATCTCAAGCAGCTTGAGATATGTTTATCTCTGGCTACCCCAAAATTACGTCATTTTATTTATTTATTTTCTTATATTAATTGATTCACCTTTGAATGGTTATGATTCCCTTTTTCTCTCTCTTCCTTTATCACCATTGATCCATCTTTATATGGTTATGATTAACTAGCTGGAGATAAGATTATCTCAAGCAGCTTGAGAAACGATAAACCCATATATATATATATATATATATATATATATATATATATATATATATATATATATATAAACTGATTCATGATTCTGAAGCGGTATCTAATGTGTAGTACATGGGAACAGTGACCAAAGTGCCACTGTTGGCAAAAACAATTTACCAAACTGCCACGCCAACAGTAAATTTTGCCAAAATACCACGTGGCATATTTTGCTACACTGTGTAGCGAAATATGTGTGCAAATAATTCGCTACACAGTATAGCGAAATATGCCACGTCAGAACCAAAATGCCATGTGTCAAAATTGGAGAAATTCGCTACAACATGGCATTTTTGATTCTGACGTGACATATTTCGCTACACTGTGTAGCAAATTATTTGCACACATATTTCGCTACACAGTGTAGCGAAATAAGCCACGTGGCATTTTTGCAAAATTTACTGTTTTGCGTGGCAGTCTAGTAATTGTTTTTGCCAACAGTGGCAAAATGGTCACTGTTCCCAGTACATGTAAAAAGAAACCAACTTTTATGATAACGGTTATTGCTGAACAAGAATTTTTGGTTTCAAATATCAAGAATTATACTTAAACTTTTTATTCAATTTTCAATTGCAATCAACCAAAAAATTCCAATTTCTCTAGTTTCGAAAAACATTTCCATTATTTTCATTTGCCAAAATTGTCTATTCAAAGAAACCAAAACATAGATTTCATCTGCGAGAAGTCTTCCGTGACAGACAAGACAAAATTGATTTTCATATGAAACCTTTTTTTTCTTTTAAAAAAATAGATTTTCTTAAAAGTAGATTTCCTATTCACTGATTAATATTCACAAATATTGTCTTAAGATTGATAGAAAAATGATGATAAAAATCATGAAAAATGATGATAAAAATCATTTAGAAGGAATAATCTATGTTAGAGAAACTATTTTGACAATATTCATAGTTTCATGAAATGCACACAACAAATTGAAACATTCATGTTTACCGAAAGAAGAAGAAGAAAGAAACATGCAAAGTTACACGGTTAAAGTGTACCGTACAAAAATATATATGGATGTGACAAGAAAAAATTCGAGCTCAGTGTTAGACATTGCTTCCTTAAGACAATATTGCCTTCTCTATGGTGCATAAGATTTGTGGACAACTATCTCCCAGCATAGAACAAATTACTTTTATTCTCGTGGCAACACTTCAACATAGAATAGCCTCATCGAACTCAACCTATGTCTGACCAATCGCACTAGAGTGAAAGAATGCAAATGCAAATGCAATGGAAAAAAAAAACTCTCTAAAATTTTGATTCTATATATATTTATAGAAAATGAAACGTCACGATTCAAAAGGCACCTATTTGTCGGCGAAACAACACATCTGTTTGACAAGAAAAGACACATCCGTTCGACACGAATCAAATTAAACTTCTTATTTATAAAAAATAATTAATTTAAATGAAAACTTCAATGAAATATTTTGATAGGTATGTGACTCACCCTCATTTGGCCTAAACCTTGTATTGCACGATGATATTAGGCGGCAGTCGTGCTAAAAAGTGTATTTAGAGGTTATGGTTTCTAGGAATTGTACTGAACACTTTGTGATAAATATTTTATTTGTTATTCATGCTTCTTGGGTTACAACCTCTGTAATAGATTCGTTGGATTGATAATCTACTTGGCAGTTGTAATTTTTTTGTATGAATTGCATTACACTTTGTTTTTCATGTTTTAATGTTGTAAAAGGAATGAAACGAATTAAGCATTTCTCTCAAATTATCTCGTCCCTACTTAATTTTTAGATTAATTACCATACCAATATCCTAATTGATTGAACTGAATTCATGTTACTTTCGAACAACGATGATGTTAAGACTATTCAGTGATGCCACATGTCTATAATGCTCGTTTAAGTGTGTAATCATGGAAGTTAACTTCCTCTGAACCATTGAGGGAGGAATTACATTGGAATTGTTTCCTTCTTTAATTGCTAAAAGAAATGAAAACTTTTTTCTTATTGCTGGGTTAATTACTTGACAATTATATGATGAGCCATCTATATTTTGGGCGCAATATATGAGATACGGTACAAAACAAATACAATAAATAATTATGAAGGTGGGACCCACATCTTTAAAAGAAGGGTTCGCTTTTTCTGCAGTTACTGCAGATAAGTTATCTGCAGTAAGCCCAATACGACGTCGTTTTGGGACGGAAATCATGGTGTTTTTGTAATTTTAATTTATTTCAGGGTCATAATAGTCTTTATATTCATAATTTTTTAAGATTTCAATACCAAAACGACATCGTTTTGGGAATAAATGCGTTTTGGGAATAAATGCTGATAACTTATCTGCAGTAACTGCAGAAACATTTTTCCTTAAAAGAATTTCTCTCCATCTTTTCTTCCATGATTTATCTCTTTCTCTCACTTAAAATGAGATAACTTAGAATAATACACACTTTTTCCTACCTTTTTTATTGGACTAATTTCATATGAATCTTACTAAATAGAGAGTGGTATATATTATTTAATAGAACATACACAACTTCATCAAATAATAGAAAATTTATTATTATAAGCGTTTCATAAAATTTGGTGGCCAAGAAAGAGTGACCAATAATAAGAAAAAACAAACTTGAGTCAATAAAAAAACTTTATGCCATATTAAAAGTTAACTTGTGAAAGAAACGCATATTTAGATTGACAATCTCAAAACGCCCAAGCAAAAATTAGTCTCACTCATAATGATTGTATTGAAACCTCCCAAAATTAAAGCAAATTATTATGTTTTAATTTCTATTCTAATTTAAAATCATACAGAATAAGGAGATGCTGTATTTGGATGATTGTGTTTTTGTCCACAAATGCAATCCAACATCAGCTAAAATCTAGCTAAGAAACCATTGCGGATTTTTAAAAAACAAAAAAAACAAAAAAAAATAAAACTAATTACTTTAAAAAATATGAAAAATAACAATTTATCTATTTGGGGCTGTCAAACACACATGAACCTACATTCCATGTTTGCAAGATGCAATTTCTCATGTTATCTTGCAATTGCAAGCGTCGCATGGGGTAAGAAAGTGTCCCAAGGGACAAGTGTCAACAGTCCCCAAAGACATTTGGGCTTCTAAGTGGGCTAACAAAAATAAAGGTCCAAATCAAAACTGAATTGGACTTGCTCGCTATATCGCTAAATCATATAAATTAAGAATAGTAAAAGTATCTTAAACAACGTAAGAATTCAATCCAAAACACGCAGAATTTGAAGTTTGAAATAGCCCATGGCCCACAAGTTTAACACAAAGAGAAGAGACTTTATAATTTGACAAAGAATGCAAAACGCTATTCATCATTGCAAAAAAGAAATCATGGGATTGCAGGCCTAGCTAGGTTAAAGAATTATCGAGTTAGCAATAAAATCCAGTAAGAGAGGACCTGACCAATTGTTCTCATTATCTCGTTTTCATTTAACAAAAAACAAACCTCAAGTAACAATTGTGTGTTAGGACCAAAATAATAATAATAATCATCATCATCATATTCACGATTTGATTCATCCGCGTAACATAAAAACTCACCGCAACGTAACACTTTAATTTACATAAAAATAAAAACAAACTCTCACACACTCACATAAAAACCACGAACCCATGCATTGCACTAAAAGGCCTAAATTCTTGACTTGAAAAGAGAGTTTCAGTAGAAAAAGGAGGAGCTTCCCATATCAAAACCTTCAGGGCGTGGCACATTCTCTGACACCGTGGGTATATGCATGTAATCACCCAAATTCTGCTCCCAATAATACCCTTGATCCTCTACCATCTCATAACCGGTGGAGCTTGTAATATCCGGTGGCAAAGGTGGAAGCTCTATCGTGTTAGTGCTAATAATGCTAGTGCTAGTGCTAGTGCTATCGTCAAAAAACATTTGGTTCAAATAGGAACCCTCCACGTTGGCACCACCCTGATTATGATAATTATTCTCTTGACCATAACCACCGTAGGTATAAGGCATTCCCAGGAGGGAAACAGGGTCCATCGTTGGAATCGGGTCGGGTTGTTGGGGAAGGACAATGTGTTGAAAATTCGAGTGTGAGTGATAAAGTCCCACGTTTGTCACGAATGTGTCGTGAACATTGTGGTTTGGGGAAAGGATTGGGGTGACTGAGGAACCAGGAGGAGTGTCGGGGTATACGAAGTTTGTTCGGGCACGTGAGCCGCGCATGGATCGTGCTGCGGCGTCGTATGCAAGTGCTGCTTCCTCGGCGGTGTCGAAGGTTCCAAGCCAGTGTCTCTCTTTGGTTGAAGGGTCTCTAATCTCTGCCGCGTATCTCCCCCATGGTCTCCTCCTCACACCAAGGTACCTCCCGTTCCATGCCGTTTGATGCTGCTCTTGTGTCGTTTTCGTAGTTGGTACTGTTGCCGCCGTTTGCTTCTTCTTTCCCTTGGACGACGACGACGACGACGACGAGGAGGAGTTCATCATCACACTTACGTACGACGAAACAGGGTTAGTAAGTATTAGTATTTGTGAGTTGCGACTCTCTTTTTTTCTGTTGTTTCCTTCCTCTTTCGTTTTTGTTGTGTTGTGTGGAGTCAGCATGTGAGAGTGCATGGTTTAAATAAGAGAGACCCAGGTTGATAAAATCCCCATTTTAACCCCTCACATTCTCTTATTTTCCATATTTGCCCTCTTCCTTCTATGAATGAGTGTCAACACGTGCCCTTTTTAATTCCCTCAAAGCTTTATCCACGCATGTATAGATAATCTCTCTCATAATTGAGTAATCTAATCTATTATCAGAAAGGGGAAAAGGAACAATGAAAGGGCACACTGGGCAACAGAATCCATCACTGACTCTTCAAAGGAGTTCAATCATTCACAAAGTGTATTTTTAGCAGCAGTTTTAAAATTTTTATTCATTTAATCATTTAAATTCTACCCTTTATAATGAAACAGTTTGTAAGAAATGAGTTTCAAATGATGGGATAAAATAGGGATGTAATAATATTTAATATATAATTGTTATTTTAATTAGGAGAAGAAAAGAAAATTATATAATTAGTGGGTGGCATAATTAGAAATCTTAATGACCCATGATTAGCATGTTCTCCTTGATACCCCATTCATCATGATTGTTCTCCAATCAAATTAGTTGTTCTTTGTTTTGAATTGGCCAACGTTAAATAAGTCTTAATGTTTAGTACTAACTACTAAGGAATAAGCCCCATATAGTCCAAATTTGCTGCATGTGACCTTTCTATCAAATCATGGATTGTACATGAATGAGGAACAAATCAAAAATAGACTATCCACACACAATCTATTTAAGATACTAGAACCCATATATATCTTTATTTTTTTTGGTAAACAAATCCATATAAAATTTTATCTCCATGCCTTTCTCAATAATTTGATCAGCCCAGAGGAGGAACCAAAAAAAGTTCAAATGAACTGATCAGTTGCACATTCTGATGATCATTACAGGTGGGAGGAGCTCCATGAACTTTTTGATTATTAGCCTAGAAGCTAAGATCTTTTAGAATAAACTACTTAGGTTTATCATTAGTAATTATGTGGGTACTATGCCCAATGTATTCATTCCTCATTTGGCTGCATGCTTAGGAAGCATGCTCTGCTGCTCTTGCTCCTATATTTTATGATTTAATTATATTATGAAAACAAAAAATCTAATTTTGAATCTTACAATATATATATATATATATATGGGAATGATCCGTTAACAAATTTTTTTTTGCAAATATTTACAAATTACACTATGTCTGACCGATAATATTTCACGCAAGAGTGTATTACCAGTCAGACATAGTGTAGTTTTGTAAACAAAAAATTTGTAAATATAACTTTCTCCATATATATATATATATATATATATATATATATATATATATATCATGGGATAAGATATTGTGACAACCAAATAATGTTACTACCAATGTTACTACCACATCTTAACCGTTGATTTCCGCCAATCAACGGTTATCATTTTTCAAATCAAACTCATTAATTAATTATTAATTCGCAATAAATGATAACCGTTGATTGGCGAAAATCAACGGTTAAGATGTGGTAGTAACATTGGTAGTAACATTATTTGGTTGTCACAATATCCTATCTGATATATCATACTTCTCTTTTTATTTCCTTAACCTATTCTTTTATTCATGGCTATATGTAAGGCTCGGTTATATCATGTAATTATAACTGTCGAATTTAACCCAATCATATAATAAACTTATTACACAAATAGTTAATGATTGTCAGTTAGAAAACTTGATCATTATTTAGTGGAATTAATTTACCAATCTGAAATATCTATCTCATTGAATGCCATTCCTTAAGAATTTCAGTTACACCGACATTTTGTTTTCTTCTCTTTAATTTCGTCCAAAACTGCAATATAATAATCAGTTACCAAATTATTTATTGCGTTATAAACTTTTTTCCACTCTGAATTTTATTTTTTTCAATTTGCCTAAGATATTTTATGATATGAGTGAAGAGTGTTGTAAAGAACCTTGTGATACACCACCTCAAAAGCTAGTTCAAAGGGTGGGAGTGCCCAAGGCCTTATAAACTCCACATTAGTTGCACATACAACAAATGTGGGACTATATATCTCAACACGCCCCCTCACACAAGAGCCCATTGGGCTTGAAGAGTGGACAATGCAACAGGCCCAGCCAACCTGTCCTAAGAAACGCCACAAGAGAAAGTGGGGGGCGGCGAGGCTCTGATACCATGTAAAGAACCTTGGGATACACCACCCCAAAAGCTAGCTCAAAGGGTGGGAGTGCCCAAGGCTTTATAAACTCCACATTAGTTGCACATACAACCAATGTGGGACTATATATCTCAACAAATGTGAAACTTGTGGCCTGTATAAGATTATTGATTATCTTTCAAAGGAATTCAAGGAGTTTATTAGATTATTGTCGAAGTCTAATTAACTTAAACCTTTTAATATAATAATAGGATGTTTAAGGAATATCATTACTCACCCATGTGCAACCAATTCGAGCCATAAAGTCAATGATAAGCTCCACAGTCTTCCCTTCTTTTTATCAACAAAAGTTCACTTTTTTAGTGTTCATATTTAATTGGTATTATTTTCTTCGATAATTTTGCAAAGTTTGAAGCTACCATGCATATCCTTTAAATTTTAATTCAATTACGTTAGCGAATAGAAATGAGATCAAATGAGGCAAAGCCATGTTGGGCAGCATGTGAGAAAGACACATATAGGCATACCTTTCTTGAGGAAAACAATGACTAGCTAATTCTTAATTAGCAAAAATCAATTGCAACACCTGGTAGTGGGACTTTGACCAAATGTCTGATATCTAACAATGTTACTTATATGAAATAACTAGAAAGCATTTGTGGAAAATAAAGAGGAACAATGTTAGAAATTAAGATTGAATCTTAAAAATTAAAATACTCTCATTTGGGTGCCATTCAATCTGAGTATAGCATAGTGTTAATTATAGATGTAATTTTTATTTCTTTTACTTTTTACAGTTTAAGTCCACAGATTGACTTGAGGTCTATTTTGTTGGAAATCGATAATTATACACAAATCTTAAATGAAGAGAGAGAGACAGAGAATTTGTTGGGAAAACTCGGTTCCCTCAAGCTCAGCTAAGCAGCCTTTGTGCGGAAGTCGATCAACAAGATCCTGATCTCGGATCTCGGCAATACCTCGGCCTGAACTTCACCAGGTCGAGCAGAGCAGCGGAACAATCAAAAACGAAAAAATCAAAATAGGAGAGAGAGAGAAGAAGAACACAACCAGTTTTAACGTGGGAAAACCTTCTTGAATGAAGAAGTAAAAACCCACGGGACCTAGTCCAGATCAGAAATCCACTATGAAAATAATGGTTACAAATAATCAAATACACCAATGTGGTGGTTAACTCAACCTCTCCAACAATGGTGATAATCAAACTACCCTAGAGATGTTTCACTCAAACTCTCTCTAGAGATCTCTCAAATGCAAAGCATAAAGCTTTACTCAAATAATCAAACAATTTTTTCTCTCAAATTTGTTCTCTCAAATCTGACCTCTCAAATCTGACCTAGCCTCCACCCACAACAATGAGTATATATAGAGGAGATGGAAATTAGGGTTAGGGTTTTTAGGAAACCCCTCAAATGGGCTTGGGCTTAGCATTGAAGGAAGAAGCCCAAAAGAATTGACATAATGATTTATCCTGATTCACTTAATTTAGGCTAGGCTATGTCCAGTTTGTCTGTATTATATTCACCTCTCGGCCACTTGTTACAAATCACTCGGTTTACAAGGAGAATATAAATAGATGATAAAGAACCATTTCAACCCAAAATCTTAAGGTATTGGATGAAACTAAATTAATTATTTTATATCTCTGTAACACACCCCCTCACGTAAGAGCTTGAAGCGTGGATATGACACAAGCTCATTATTGGTCTGCCTTGTTGCACAAGCCCATTTTTTTGGTTTAGGGTTTAGAGTTTTCTTAATTCCACCTGAAAGTGGAGGTGGTGAAGATTGAACTCGTGACCTCGTGGTCACTGAAGCTCTGATACCATGAAAAGAACCACTTCAACCAAAACCTTAAGGTATTTGGTGAGGCTAAGTTAATGATTTTATATCTCTCTAACAATAGAATAGGAAAACCCTAACAACAGTTATTAATAAGCCCAAACTCAAACTACTAAGAAATATTTTTTATAATAAATCAAAGGCCCACAATAGTACCTAGCCTCTACGAGTCTGGGGGCAGTGGGACACCAGTTGCCTTTCTACTGACCCTAACAACAAAGACTCTTATCAGCATCTGAAGTATGAGCAATACCCAACATATTTAAGGGGTCACTTTTTTGCTTTCGTAAAGTGAAAATTTTAGACCCTTGTAATAGAGGATCCCTCATCTCTTATAGAGCTCGTTATCGTACACCTTGGTGGTGCACTATTTCACTCACAACAGTAAAGTTTTAGATAAATATGGTTATAGCTCTATCTCTCAGCATTATTAGAGAATATTTCCCCCACCTATATATACTCATTCATCCATTGTATTTATAAGTTGTTACTCTGCCAAATTATAGAATTCTTGTGCTCGCTACATATTCCCTCTTTCTCAACCATCTCTAAAATATACACATGATAATTTACTTAAGAGTTTTAGTCTTATATCACTACATCTAGGAGCTTCCATAGTGATATGCTTCACCTTGCAACGAATAATGGGCTTCACCAATACTAACAGTTCAACTAGTATGTGTTATACTATAAAAATGACCTTTTCTTCTTAATTTTTTTTATATAAAAATAAAATCCGATCATTTTTGTGTAAGTATTTATCCAATAAAACGAATTAAACTAGTAAATATACTTTCAAAATTTCAAGTACTCACGTAATAGCTAATTAAGTACTAATTCAAATGTTTAAAATAAAGTTACGGAAATAATAAAATACGGGACATGTTATTCTGCCTACTCCCACTTTCAGTGGCGGACCCAGGAATTTTTTTTTATGGATGCACACTTAAGGCGGGAGTTCGGGGGCAGCGTCCCCGAAGATTTTTTTTTAAGAAAAATTTAAATGTATTAAAAAAATATAAACAAGAAAAGAAAAGAAAACTTTAGCTTAACATAAATAAATAATAATCAAGAGTCAACTAAGCTGTTACAATAGAAAGATCACAAAAGCATTTTTCGATTCTTCATTCCTTAAAAATATTGCATTATATCTTCATCATCAATCTTATCAAATATATCACGTTCAACATAAGTTAGCATGCATGCGTTAAACCAATCATCACTTATCCAATTGCGCAACTTATCCTTAACAAAAGTCATTGCAGAAAAAACTCGCTCAACACTAGCAGTTGCTACCGGTAGAACGAGTGCCAACTTTATCAACAAATAGCAGTTTAATATAAGTTTAATCGTAATAAAATAGTGTTTATTTATATATATGCTTGTTAGGATATTTACCTAACATATCGTACGATTTCTCCTCCACTTAAACTAAGAAAAATTAAAAAAAAATCTCAAGTTTTGTGTCTGCATGTGCAGACACAGTCACCAATGTCCGTCCGCCATTGCCCACTTTATCTACCTTTACCTACTAGGGGTGTTCATCAACCAATTCACACCACGGTGACCAAACCGAAAAACCGATAACCGAATAAATCGAAAAACAAAAAACCGAAAACCAAAAACAAATCGCAAATTTTAATTGGATTGGATTGGTTTTCGGATGGGTTGATGAAAACCGATCCAATATATTAATTTTCTT
The DNA here is from genome assembly GCF_033153095.1 of Gastrolobium bilobum. Taxonomy (NCBI): domain Eukaryota; kingdom Viridiplantae; phylum Streptophyta; class Magnoliopsida; order Fabales; family Fabaceae; genus Gastrolobium; species Gastrolobium bilobum. The sequence continues at coordinate 54,763 of NW_026895225.1, read as the reverse complement.
CTACCTACTTGGGTCTTTATCCAATCATAGTCCAAAATTTTCTAAACCCAACCCATTAACCCATCAACTAAACCCAAGAAAAAATCTAGTCACTTCTCATCAACAAAATTTTATCTGTGTAGAGCTTCATATCTCATTGCCCAAAAAAAACTATATTATCTTTTACTGATGCTTTTGTATTTAAAATAAAATAAAATTACAAAGCCTATTATACAAACAATGTTATTTGCACAATAACTATGAAACAAATTTTAGGATTTTCAAAAAATCGAAAACCGATCCAATCCAAACCGAAAAAAATTGGATTGGATAAGATCGGATTTGAAAAAAAACTCCAAACCGAATGGATGATTACATGATTAAATCGAAGGGATTGGATTATATGATTTTTAATTCCAAAACCAATCCAGTCCAGACCGCGAACCCCATATTACCTACCCCTCTCAATACTATTGGATTACAATTTCATCCAACGGTTCATATTTAAAAGATAAATAAAAACTCTTTTACTCTTTTCCTCTCTCTCCCTGACTCCAATCCTTTCTCTCTCCTCCCCTTGTGCAAACCCAGATTCTCCAAGAGCTATTTGAAAATTTCTTTCTTTTTGTAACATTAGCTTCAAAAATTGGGGTGTAGTCACCGGTTTGGTTGGGTAATTATACTACTGTTGGGATTGAATTTTACAGCCCCCTGTTGTTTAGTACAATCTCGTTTCTTTCTTAATATTTTAAAATCTGATCCTCATGAAATTAAACATAATAAAACATATGAGTTGCCCTATTAGATAGTACACCAATAAAAACATTTTTCACATTCCAGATTAGTCTCTGGGGTGGTTGTGTTCTCAATTTTACAATATATGTTACTTAATTGTAAAACCTGATAAGAACGATGACCAAAATTATGTTGGTAAACATCATTTGCTTTGGTTATTGATTTCAAATGCTTCCGCCATTTGCACGGTCACTTTGCGTAGACATCAGCAAGAAAGAGGAAAAAAATAGTATAGGTATTGGACCCAGAGAAAGGGAAGAAGAGAGAAAGGGTGTGGGATGGGGTGAGAAGAAAGAAAGAAGAAAAAAATGTTTATTTTATTTTACAAATATGGACTATTGAATTAGATTGTAATCGAACGGTATTGAAAAGGATAGATAAAGGTAGACAAAATAAAAGTAGAGAGAATAACCTATCCCATAAAATATAACATTCTTCTACTAAAAAAAGAAATAATGATATAGACATTTGACCGTAAGCAAATTACTCAAACTCTACATTTAATTAAACTGCCCTGATTAACTGGTACCCCATATTGATCACGTTAGCTGATATCTATATGCATCCATGCACTAATTTATTACTAAGAGATTGAAAACTGCTTTCTCTGTTTCTGATCATTTAATTTTTGTGATGATATTGTTTTTTTGGGATACAATTTTGATGAGATTATTAAATTAGAAACAGCAGACGAGAAAGGAAATTAAAGGTGAATTCTATATGGCTAAAGAGTTTTATTTTGTCCAAGACAAATATATAGGACAAGGAACCTACGAAGATAAAGATTTATGATAAAACTACCAAAAAAAAAAAGATTAATGATAAATTTCAGTTAATTGTATTCTACTTTTTGCCCACCCAAGTTGATGAAAAAAAAGGATTAATGATAGTTTCCATAGGGATTTGGACTTGGGTATTGATTCTGTTCATTATTTTAGGTTCGCGTCTGATAATGGGCACTTTTGTCTTCTTCGTTGCCTTGTAGATGTGCGTGTCCAAAAGCATCTTTATAATTGTCCCACATCCGCAAAATAAGATAGTCATAGTCAATGATTTCTTATAATATTAGTATCAAAATATAGTATTTCACTTTTTTTTATGGAAAAGATGTTTATACAATTACTGCAGACAAGTTATCTGTATTTATTTTTAAAATAACGTTATTTTGATATTAAAATCTTAAAAAATTATAAATATAAAGACTATTATAATCCTGAAATAAATTAAAATTATAAAAATACCATAAATTTCATCACACAACGATGTCGTATTGAACTTATTGCAGATAAGACTTACTGCAGATAACTTGACCGCCCGAAAAAACGAACCCATTTTTTATATATCGTAAAGGTACAAACATTGAAAAATTAAACTTTCAACAATAATATCTCACTCCAATTTTAAGTTTTTTAAGTAGCTATTAATTATTATGATATTTCTCTCTAAAGAAAGAACATATGAAATCCATTTCAGTTGACGTTTTCATCCGTTAATCTTTCAAAATAATTTAAATTCAAATACACCTTTTCTAGGAATAAAAAATTTATCTCATAATTACGTTTATGAAAGACAAAAATAAAATTATATATATGTATTTCTTTTATTGGTAGTAGACATGGATGAAATTTCTTTTTTGAATTAAATTGTATTATTAAAATGTCTTGTTAATGAATACCTTACAAATATTGGTTAAGGTGCATTAAATATTTTATTAAATCTGTTTAATTATTTACTAAAAGTAATATAGTTTTTTAGAAAGCCAACGCGGTTCTAGTTCCACAGCACGGAACTCCAAAAATAGAGATGATCATGCCTATTATAATGATAACAGCGTAAACGAAATCTAGGTTACGCTTGGTGTCACGTATAAGGTTTGATAGTATAAATTATATTATATATTATGATATTTTTAGTTGTTTGATATGACTATCATATAATATAAGTTTATATAGTAGAATCTCTTAATACATCAAAATGTTGTATAACTTAATCAGGCCTAAGAGTATGATTAGACCTGATAAAGGGTTGATGTATTAATATTGTTTATAAGTATAATTCTCAAGAACTAATATATTATTTCAATATTAATATATTAAAATAATTTTTTTATATTAAGTTTTAAAATATTAGAGGATATTATCTTATACAATACCATACTAAACGCTGGATAATATTAAAATTTAATTAGATATTATACAATTAAATCTTATACTATCAGACATTATTTAATACTATGCACCAAACATGTCCTTAGATAATAAGAATAATCATAACTCACAAGACAAATATGGCTTAATTGGGTAAAATCACAATTGTTAAATTATACAATTAATCCTTCATTGTTATTATTAATAGGTATTTTGCAAATGTTTTTGGAAGTTGCTTTTAATGGTTAGTAATTGGCTTCAAGTTAACATACAGATGATCGATGAGTTCATTTGGATATTTTTTTTTAAGGGAGATGTTATATTTATAATTGGAAAAATATTTTTTCGACAACTTGAGATAAATTTATCTCCGGCCATCCCAAAATTACGTTGTTTTATTTATTTATTTCTTTATATTAATTGATTCACCTTTGAATGGTTATGATTCCCTTTCTCTCTCTCTTTCTTTATAATTATTGATCCATCTTTGTACGATTATGATTTAGTAGTCAGCAGCTTGAGAAACGATAAGCCCAATTATATTATTTTTCCCTTACAATTATTTTTATCATCGTTAGATTAAAATTAAATTAATAATTTAAAATAATTGATATCAAGTGAAAGATATTAATTTGATTTTGATCCAATATTAATAGGGTTCATTTTTTTTAAAGTTATTTTAGACAACTTTGTCTAATGTTCACCGAAACAATGTCGTTTTGGGGCAAAAATCATAGTGTATTTGTAATTTTAATTTATTTCAGGGTTATAATAGATTTTATCATTTTAATTTTTTAATTTTTCAACCCAAAACGATGTCTTTTTGGTAAATATTAGATAAAATTATCTAAAATAACATTAGATATTTTTTTCTTACTAATAAAAGGTATTTATAAAAATTTGTAAGAGAAATTATTTTTGTCAACCATAAAATTATCGAATCCCACCAACACCATCTGGGGAGGAGCATAAGTACCGTAATCCTTGGACTCCCTTAGGCGGCTCAAAGAGTCGAACCCGTAGAGATACCCGGGGATTCTGATTCGCCTCAAAGAGATAATTATGATCAGTTTCCAAAAAAAAGAAAGAAAAGAAATTATAAAATAACCTCCATCATTTTGACAGAGATTATACTTACAAGAGGAATTGAAATATATATGTTTGAAAAAATGTTTCTCATTTTAAATGATTTAATTTGTGTCATTTTACTCTCACAAAAAGGTTACACCTATATTTTTATTTTATTTTTGTCTACTATCTCTTCCTCATGATCTATTTCTTTCTCTCATTTAAAATGACACAACTTTACAACTTTTAAATTGACACACATTTTTTCCAGGGGAGGATATTCTCACTATCAAAATTTTTCACTGCCTATCTAATTACCATTGGATCAAAGAAAGAGAATGCTAAAAAGTTTTTGAAGAGAGAGAAAATGTTAATCTAATGGTGATTAGATAGGTAGTAAGTTGGTAGTGGAAAATTTTAGTAGTAAAAATATCCCTCCTCTTTTTTCCATATATGTTTTAAAAAGCACTTTTCTTATATTGAATTGCATTTGTTAGTTTGGGGCCATGTTTCTTCCATAATCCCCATAACTTCATTAGAAACGATGTGTTCTACTCATAGAACAATGTAAACAAAGGTGAAGAATAGAGCCTAATATACCAAACAAACATGGACCAAATTTTCAAATGCTAATGTCGAGGAAGTTTATTCTTCCTTAGTTAATAAGTAAAACGACAATCCAATCCGATTCATGCTTTTTGTCCTCGAGTGGTTTTACTTGTTAGGATTTAGGAGGATGTTCATGCATGGCGTCGTTTTGTGAGAAACATCCACCTCTTTGAACACGAATCTATGCTCGTGGAGCTGCCTTTTCTTCATGTGCGGCTATAGTGGCTAGTGAGCAGCATTTTATGGTTCCATTTTTGTATGTTACAAAGCAAGAAAGAAAGAAGCCATTTTAAACTAAAAAATATATAAAGGATGTATATACATTTGTTTACTTCTTTCTATCAAATCACAAACAGTGAAACTTAAATCATATAAATATTAAGTGTTGAATTCAACAGTTAGTTTGGATATTCACAAATTAAGTGATTATCTCGAGGGATGGGACCCGCCTACAACTACAAGCAATGGCTTTCACTATTAACTATAGTTCAGGCGCTTCTAGGAACATGTGAATTTTTTTGGAATGTGAAAATTGTTAATCGTTACGCTTCATTAATTTTTATTTTTATTTTTATTGAATTATCATGACTAGGTATGAGAGTGGGTCAGACCGACCTAAAAAGTCTACTTCCTAACCTATATCAGGATGAGCTTGACCTATTATATATAGTCAAATAGAACAGGCTCGGGCTTTTAAATAAATCTATTTAGAAAATAGATGATAGGATTTATTTTTACATGTCAAGCCTATAAGTCTACAAGTCGACCTATATCATATTATTTATTTTAAATTAAATAAAATAATATTATTCATAGTAATACCAAATGGTAATAGTTTGATTGGTGCATATGAGCTAAATAGGTGGTAGAAGGACTTAGGTTCGTTTCCTAACCAATATTATCTTTGAGAGTGACATAAAATCTATATCAATCTCTACAATACCATCAGAATCAACATTTAGTGTTGGAAGAAGAGTTATTAATGCCTATCGTTCTAGCTTGACTCAAGATATCATCTAAGCTTTAATATACGGCGGAGATTGTCTACTTAATAGATATGACTTAAAGAAAAAACAAAAGGTATAAATTTAATCCATTGAAATTATTTTATAATTTAATTGTATTAGATTAAATTTTAATAGAAATTTGACTTTATTTTTTATGTAGGAGGAACCAACATCTCAACATGTAAGATTACCTATATGAATCTATTAAAAGATTCTTTTATTTCTTAATTTTGTTTTTTTGGTAAACAATTTTGTTTTTTTTTTGTTTCTGTTCTTTATTCTTATTTTTTTGTTTTCTACATTTACAAATTATTTGACAGCTTATGTAATCTTGGAATTGTATTCAGAGAAGATGAAAAGAAGTTTTTGGCTACTACAAGCATCATGACGTGTTTGTTGGATTAATGTAGTTATTTTAATTTACATAGTATAGATTTGTTTGTTGGATTTGGTGAAATATATATTATTTAGTTTGAGCATTTTGCTTATGAAAATGACTTAAATGCAGATTATGATGAGTTTTGTTGTGATTCATGGTTCTGTTTGGACGTTGAAATTGTAATTTTTGTTTTAGCATCAGAATTTGAGTATTTTGTGAAGTTGATTCATGATTCTGCTTGGAAGTTAAAAATTAACAGGCTAACGGATCAAGCCATGCCATTTGTTTTTCTTATAAACGGGCTAAGTCAGGCTAATAGTTAGACTTGTACTAGGCTCGGGCCAGGCCAAATTGAAATTTGTTAGCATAGGCTTAGGCTTTTCGGGGCAAAGCTCGGCCCAACCCAGCTCACTTTCACCCCTAATCAAAATTGTATGTATCATAATAGATCCTTTTATATATAATTTAACAATGATCAATTTACGTGGAAAGATCTTATTCATTAATGGGTAAATTAATGGTTTTTTTTTGTTATTTTATATCCGAACATTTTTTTCCTCTTATCTCTCGTCAAGTTAATTTGTCTATAAATGATCAAAATTATCTCACATGACAATGTCATGTTAAATAATATATGAGAGAATTTATTCCCCTGTTACAATGACTTCTTTTATCAACTGATAGGGTCTGTTTATATTTTTATTACTTTCTATCTCAACATTTTTTTATCTTTATCTCTCATCACATTGATTTGTCTACGAATGATTAAAATCATTATACATGACTTAGTCATATTAGAAAATCTATTCCTTTGTCACAATGACTTCTTTTATGAAGTTATAGGGTGTGTTTAATGTAATGATAGGACAAGATACAAAGGTATAGTATAAAAGGACTGAATAAGAGTAGGAAATGATATGGACCTCATAAGTAGGGGTGTTAACGGGCCGAGTTGGGCCAAACTTTGGTCTTAAAATGCTAAGCTTGTGTTTAAATATTTCAGTCTGTCCTAACCTGTTACCTGTTATGAATATAATTATTGTCCTGTAATCTAATTTATTTATAAAAAATAAAAGTTTGGTTTAGCCTGTTAGCATGTTAAAAAAATAAGACAAATTTTTTTTATCAAAACAAAATATATGATCAACAACACTAATAATTCCATAAAGATTCATAAATTCAATATACATAGAAACAACATAATATAGAACAAATCATTTGAAAGGTCTGTTTAACCAATAAAATTTGGTGAAATGGGTTTAAGAGAGAGATATGACTATTATGAATAGTATAAAAAATAAAAATAAAAATAAAAGTTATATACTAGGCCCGCCTGAGAGGCTATAAGACCGAGCTTTTGAATTGGAGTCTGAGGCCTTTTTATTAAACGAGCTTTTATACAAATTCAAGTCTGGTTCCAACAACTGATTTTAGACATGTAAATCTCGTTTACCACCCCTAATCATAAGTCATAAGCTCATACTCTATCATGTGTTTGAGACGAATCATATTGTGTCACAATATGATATAAATAGACAAAAATATTATTTTTTAATATATTCCATATAATTTTTTAAAAATGATTTTTAAACTACTTTTTTACTTATTTACACATTAGTCCTTATTTCAATTATTAAATTTTTTTTAAAAGTCATGATTTTAAATAAAATATATTAAAATACATTAATAAATTAAAAATTAAAAAAAAACAATTATATTATCACCAAATAATTTTTTTTAAAAAATTTAAATTGATTGTTAATATTGTTGACCAGTGGCTAGTGGTGGTGACAGGTAGAGGTGGCTGGTTGAAGTGGTAGTCGTGCGGGTTTGTCGCAATGAATGGAGGTGACGACACTGACAATGACTGGCGACAATTATGGAGTTAACTGATGGCAGTGGTGGCAGTGGCTCAAGGTGGGCTAGTTAGTGGTGGTGGTTAATGTGGTGATGGCAAGTAGAAGTAGCGGTGGTGGCAATGGGTAGTTGACTGATGACTGGTGGAGGTAGAGTGGGTGGTAGAGGTAGCCGATGGCGGACAATAAATTTTGTTGGAGAAGAGTACATTGATGTGATTTGCTATCCTTCATTCTTACTGAGTCTACTATTAGGATAATTTATCCCGAACAGAATAAAATGATCCCTCAGGATAAGCCTATTATATATTGTTGGTTCAACAAACAATGGATAAGAGCATTCTACTAAAAAAAGGGATAAGAGCATGATATGATAACATATCTAAGACCAACCACAAGCCCATAGAGTATTTGATCTTCAATGTAATGAATGGACCATTCCCTTATGAATTAAATGTAAGATTTTAATATGTCATAAATCTATAATATGAATTTTCTTTGTTATTGTTGATACTAACACTATGAGAAAATTGGTTTGATTGTCTTAAGTTGTTTGCTTATTTGGCAATAGGATACCATCTATTCATTTTAAGCATGTGATTCTAAGTTCGTTGGCTCTTTGACCCATTTGGGGTCTTCTTGCATAGTATTATCTCGTTTGATATTAGGTTGAATTTTTTTTTTCATTGGGGGCGTTTGATTCTGCCCTCTAGCCCTCGCAGGATTTCTTTTTTATTTTCTTCTAGTGAAAGTTTTATGGACATCACCCACGAAGCTCCATTTTTTTCTTTTGAAAATAGTTATGCAAAGGGTACCTTGTAGAACTGTTTGAATTTTGAATTTCCCCCATCAATTCTGCCCCAACCCCCTTGGGAATTGATTTTTGAAAGAAAGAAAAAAGCAGTTTCGTGACCCCCTGGTGAACTAGCATAGCCCTCAATAGCACAATCGACTCCCCCTTTATACAAATACCCCTCCACCCCTTTCATTCCCTCATACTTATAATGTCCTCACCTTTTATTCTCTCATTTTTTTCCTATTCTCTTCTATATAATGGATTCAGTTTATACAATCATATATCACAATGGTAGAAATATGAAGGTGGTGTAGGATGGACATTTGAGGGACAAACCAAAGGAATACAATACGATGAAGGATCACCTTGCACGATCTGAAGTCAAAGATTGTAGATAAATTGAAGTTCGATCTCAATCAGTCTGTGTCTTGGTAACTGGCCATTATCGTATAATGGAAAAATTTGATGCCCTGAAAATTGCTAATGATGACAATATTGATATAATGTTCAGTGTGTTTCAACAACTGTCTTTTCAACAACAGACTGCAATGACAATTCTTGAGTTGTATGATGACATTGCCTCTGCAGGTAGTTCTTTATTGCCAATTGAGTCATTAGATATAATTTGCCACATTATGATGCTCCACCAAATCACTAGTTGAATACATATGTGTAGGATGAAGACGACGCAGCTCATATGGATGCTGATTTGGGTGCCTCAGATGAAGAAGAATACGAAGAAGTTCCTTTTGAAGGTACTATCTCTGATTCTGGCACGGACGTCAATAATGTCCAGAATGTCATCTTGATGACCTGTTAGTTATTTAACGTTGTGATTTGTTTATTTTACATTTTATATTCATCTGTTATTTGAATGTGATAGAGTGTAAGTATGCGTAGGTCAATCTAATACTCCATTAGGGAATGCTAGTCCACACTATACTTATATTAATTTGGATCATCCAGATCAAGAACCAATTGTTGTTGAGGGAAGCAGTGATGGTTCTTAGCAATTAGAAAATGAATTGTATGTTAATCAAGAATTTGAAAGTAAGGAAGAGGTACAAACATCAATCAAATGTTATTGTATGAAGGTATACCATAATGCTTTAGTGGAGGAAAGCAAAAACAATAAGCTACATATGAAATGCATTAATCATGCTAATGGCTATCCATGGAGGGTTAGAGCTTTGTTATCGAGGTGGCGAGATAAGTGAATTGTTACTAGATGGGGAGGCAAAAACATTTGTGTGAACCCTTATCTTTCGCATGACCACAGACAGCTCGATTATAACTCCATTTGTTCGTGCATTCTAAGTATAACTGCTTAAAATATTGGTGTTTGTTTATGAAAAATAAGGCTAATTCAATACTTGATTTTTAATGGATCTTTTTTTTTTTTGTTTATTAGACATGGTTCAGCTGGATTTATTAATTAGTATTGTGCTCTTTCATGAGAAAATTTCTAGACTACATGGATTTAAAATGTTATCGAAAAGCTTGGAAAGCCAAACAAAAAGCCATAGTAAAATTTTTAGAATAACAATAAAAATTAAAATATTATCACAACTATTAACTAATCAAAACAATAACTAAATATTAATCATAAATAAAATATTTTAAATTACATTATTAACACAGTAAAAATTAATTACTAATCACTAAGTATTGAGTAAAATCTCTAAACACAATTAATTATCCTTTCTTATGTTAGAATAACAATAAAATTTTAATTTAAAATATTATCACAACTATTCACTAATTAATACAATAACTAAATAGGATACAAAAAAAAAAAAAAACTAAATATTAATCACAAATTAAATATTTTAAATTAAATTATTAACAATTTCAAAATTAATCAGAAATCACTAATTATTGAGTAAAATCTCTAAACATAATTAATTACACATGCCTATGTTAGAATAACCATAAAAAATTAATTTAAAATATTATCACAATTATTCACTAATTAAAACAATAACTAAATGTTAACCACAAATTTTATATTTTAAATTACACTATTAACAAACTAAACATTAATATCTAATCACTAAGTAGCATGTAAAATCTCTAAACACAAATAAATCACTTAAATATAATTACTATCTAATTCATCATTAGAATATTGCTAAAAAAGAGAGAGTAGTAAATATGTATTAACCTTTGCTTGGAGTTAAAAATATAGAGAGGTTGATTGTGAAGAAATCTTGACTTGGATGGAGAGAATGAGAGAAAAATAAAATGTTAAGTGGTAAAATGAGAAAGAGTCAGAGAATTAAAAGATAAATAATGCATCGAGTGAGAGTTTAGGGATGTGTGATTATTTATAGGGGAAGAATGGCTAGAATTGTGCCAAGTGGCACGTTTGCCCGAGTTGCCTAGAGGGGTTGCGGAACAAATTTTTTATTTTTTATTTTAAAAAATGAAGGTTATAATTATTATCTTCTTTTTTTTACTATCTTTTACTACTAAATCTTAATCATCAATTTTTGTCAATCTAATGGTTATAATTTATTGAGTCATACTTATTAATTAATTATTAATTTCTAATAAATTATAACTATTAGATTCACAGAAATCAACAGTTAAGATTTACTAGTAATAGATAGTAAGAAAAAAATATAGTAATTCTAACCAGTTACAAGGGGAAAATTCAAAATTCAAATAATCGCTGGGGTGAGGGGGCGGAATCTAAAGCCCAATACCAAACGAGATAATACAATGCAAGAAGAGTCCAAATGAGTCAAAGAGCCTAAGTTTGTCTGCTCTAAAGCTCGTTCTTTGTCTTTTGTGCAAGTTTGATCCTTTCAAATTCTTTAATGCTCTTCATCAATATTTTTCTACTGATACCAAGTTTTATCCTGAAAATTCTGTGACAAGATTATAAGGCATGCCTTAGTCAAGGGTTCAATCGGTTTCATGACTTAGAGAGAGACAAATTAGATATAAATTTCATAGAAAACACAGCCACTGAATAAAATCAATAGTGCTGCGTGAAAAGTGACACGTTAGAAGATTATGAATTGAAGCATCGTCTTTGCCATTTGTGACACCACCGAATTTTCATAAATGCTGCTATTTTTACAAGCCTTTTCAAGAATAGTGGGGTGAAGCAAATAAATATCAAGTCCATATACACTTGATACTTTCACCACCACATTTTACATCATGATCACTGGGGAAAGAAAGAAAGAAAGAAAAAGAAAGAAAGAAGATCCTACAACAATGAAGTCAATGGCATGCAAGTGCATCCAAGCCATTACTTCACAGTTTGTTCTTTATCAATTTTTAAGGAGTTACTGCACAACATTGATCCATATGAAGCGTTCAGACTTCAGATGATGTCAATAACCAAAGTGGATGGCTATCTCTCGGGAAGCACGTGACATGAGATTGGCTTTAGAAGGCATAGCATGGTGCTGCATAGTAGAGGATCTTTTATAGCAATTTGGTGACATACTTTGACATTCTGATACATCTGCTACTAAAATTGAAGGGTGATCAACATTTTCTTCTTGCTTCTCACGCTTTCTGTCCTCTTCCATAACTCTCATAAACTCCTCCAGGGCATTACACATCCAGTCATATCGGCTGAGTCTAAATGCCTCTTTTATGTTTAACTAAGAAGATAAAATATGCACTTTGATTCAGTTAAAGATATTTCTCTGAATGTATATACACTCTACTACTATGCTTCATGTAATGTCAAAAAGTACAAATTGCAATATATTTATGCAGGTCTAGTAGTTGTAACACTATTAACAATTTGATTTATGTAAATTCTCCTAAGGATTTTATTCCTAACATTTACTCATTTACAATGTGATGATCTAAAGGACAAATCACCAGGTGCAAAAGGCTCTCTGACTTGCGAGAGCAGGGGTGATAATCGATTGTACACAGCTTTACCCTTGCATTTTTGCAAAGATGTTGTTTCCTAGACTAGACCCCGTGGTCGTGACCTTCCGATCACAAGGAGCAACTTTACTCCTGCTCAAGGATCACCCTCTACAATGTGATTGATTTGATTTATGTAATTCTTCTAAGGATTTATTCAGAACACATACCCATTGGCGAGCATGGTTTGTCTGCTCTGGCCAAGTCTCAAGTTCTTCAGTCACTTCCAAGGCGAACATGTATCCTCTGCAGCCTCCTTCTATGCTACATAAATCCTGACTGCTTTTGCTTCTGAACTCCCATATTCCTAATGGAATTTCCTGAAAATGAAAGTGAGTCAATTAGTATAAGAAGATTTATCAAACTCAACACCATGTAGATCATATTGCAAGAAAGAACATTATCTCTCTGCATCCCAATCCCAATAGAAGATTGTTACATGGAAGAATCATTTCCATTTTCAATCAGTTAATTTTGAGTAACCAGTGTGAAAATGAGGTGCTGGTAATGTGCTGTTAACTTGATTTTCAATCAGTTATATCTGCGGTTAATGCTTCATGATATGGCAGCAAGTTTCATACTTGACTTATTATGTTTATGTACAAGTCTAAACCTTCTATCTTTGATCAAGTGCAAGAAGAGAAGATTTAGGAGGACGTACATTCTATTACTAGTTTGGGGCTCAACTAGGTGACTAGAATGAAACTTCATGCAAAATCTGAGCTATTAGAGAAGTTTATCCAACAAGTTCATGACCAAAATGTACTCCAAATACAAAATGTCAAATGCCATAACTTTTCCCATCTGATTAAATCAAAGTTGAGTCTAACGTAGACATGGAATTCCAGTATAAGTGCATAGATTGCATTGCAATTCAAACCATTGCAAAGAAGTTTGCAGCCAATAAAGGTTAGTTTTGATAATTTTGTAAACACTAACAGCTTTATATTATTTTTTGAGATCAGAGAGTTAAGTGTGATATTTTTCCTAGATGGTTAAGATTTTCTTACGCATGTCTGAAAATTTACAGAAGGAAGATCAAAGGCCATGGGAAATTTATGGCATAGCCAAAATGTTTGAATGATATCATGTTTCATGATCATCATCTCATATATGGATTATGGAAAAATATACGATTATTACCTTTGTTCTGTCATTCTAATTGGTATGCTTAAACATACCATGGTGGACTATAACCAATACTTCAATAACATAGAGGGAAATTGAACTTACTCTTAGTATTCCTTTAACTCCTGCTTCCTCTAAAGCTTCACGGCAAGCAGCTTCTGTAACGGTCTCATCATCTTCCCATCCACCCTGGCACAAAAAGAAAGTGAATCTTTTCAATATGAAGGTTTCATGCTGATGAAGGTCATTGGTGCAGAAAAATATCAAGTACCTTTGGAAATACAAGGTCATCACGTTTTGGTGAAGAAACCATAAGTACTTCTATTATCCCCTCAGTTTCTCCCACTTGATCTTTATTGTCCTTTCTCCATCTGTATGGAATACATCTGTTGGATTGCATAAGAAAATTTAATTAAATCATGAGGCTGATAACATTCTGCTGCAAATCTCATCAAATGTCAATCCTCAAAACTCAACTAGCAAATTATATATGGCTGAAAGGGGGTTCAGCAGTCTCAATTCAAAATCTATATGTTGCAAAAAATGGTTACTTTTCAAAATGATCTCCGAATATTTATCAGAATATGATTGTATCAACATTAAAAAGGCTAGCCTGGAGCAGTGGTAAAGCTACATATAAGAAGTGTCTTCACCCTTACTCTCCCTATGAGGAGTGGTTTTATGATTGTATCAACATTCAGAACTCCAAAACAGATATTAGCACTGGTGTGAAAGTGTGATCTTTGGTATCAAGAATATATTATTTATCATAAAAGCAACCTTATTGATTCTTCTTAGGTGCATATAATCTTGGTGTGCAAGAATTTGAGGTAATGGATCCTACTAGATGTTCAAAACATGATTCTCAATTTATAATACTAAATTATCATCTTGTGATGTAAGATGTAGGTCTGTTGTAGTTTGTTAAAGAACCACTTCAACTCAAAACTTTAAGGTTACAGGTGATGGTCTTTTTAATATTTTATATTTTATTCTCTAACACACCCCCTCACGCAAGAGCCCTTTGGGCTTGAAGCGTGGATATGACACAAGCCCATTTTTGGTCTGCCTTGTGCTGCATAAGTCCATTTTTTTGGTCTGCCTTGTGCTTTTCTTAATTCCACATGAAAGTGGGGGGCGGTGCAGATCGAACTTGCAATCTTATGGTCACTTAAGCTTTGATACCATATAAAGAACCAGTTCAACCCAAAACCTTAAACTTAAGCTTTTGGGTTGAATTGGTTGTTTACATAATTTATGTTGTTGAGATATATAATCCCACATTGGTTGTATGTGCAACTAACATGGAGTTTATAAAGTCTTGGGCACTCCCACCCTTTGAGCTAGCTTTTGGGGTGGTGTATTCCAAGGTTCTTTATATGGTATCAGAGCCTCGCTTCCCATATCCCAAGGTTCTTTACATGATATCAGAGCCTCGCCACCCCCCACTTTCTCTTGTGGAGTTTCTTAGCACAGGTAGGTTGGGCCTGTTGCATTGTCCACTCTTCAAGCCCAATGGACTCTCGTGTGAGGGGGCGTGTTGAGATATATAGTCCCACATTAGTTGTATGTGCAACTAATGTGGTGTTTATAAGGTTCTTTACATATGCTTTCTACTCTTAACAATATGGTCTGTGAACTACTATTAGATTAACCTGGCCAAAAAATCCCATGTACTGTTTAACATTAAAAAAATGAAGAGCAAATGTAAAATGTTATATTGTCTAAGCAAGATTTAAAAATCTTTGTTTTAACAACCCCACTGACCGCTTTGTCGTTTCTCTTTTTTTGAAAAGCCAAAAGGTTTAAAATTTTCAAAAATGGCTTTCGCTAGTTTAATCCCTTTTCCTCTCTTTTACATATAGTCTACTTTGATATATTCAATGCCTTAAAAATGAGAAATCAATGATTCTCATTCAAGCATTCAAAAAAGGAACAGATCCGAAATTTCCCTGCAACTGCTAATAGTGGGGTGAATCCAGCCCACAACAAGAAACTTCTTTCAAGGACTTGGATTTTGGGGAAGAAAACAACAGTTTAATCATTTTTATAAACAATATTACTACCCCAGTTAACTGCTATGCATGCCACAGCCCACAATGGTGTTGTTACCGATAACTATCGGAATTGTCCTAGTTTTATATTATCATAAAAAAAAGCCAAAATAGATCACGCGATTTGAAGTATTTTATTTTATAAACGTTAAGTCAATGATATGGCCCACTATTTATTATTGTGATGGACACATCCGCATGAAATATAAACATATAGTTTAATATCAAACAGAGGAGACAATCATGTAGACATAGTTTTGAGATGCCCTTTATTAATTTTTTTTTTATTTTTTTATTTGTATACGAGACAAAAGCAGAGAAAGAGAAAGAAGAAAAAAAGGAAACACCAAAGATAAATGGTAACCCAGCATAGACAGACGCAGATGCATCAATATCCAGAATTGGAACCAAATAATGCATGGACATAACAAAAACGAGTCATAAGGCAAAGGGGTGGTAAGGGACAAAAAGGGAAAAGAGGAGATTTTGAAGGTAGAGAAGTCATGGCCTTAAAATGGAAAACTTACCCAGAAACAAGGCGCAGATTATCTTCATAACGTTGTCTTTGTCGCCCCGTTCGTGCTGGAACAGACGACATAGATTCTAGAAAACAAAAAAAAAAAAAAACTTGAAGAACACAAAGGAAACATAGAAGAATCAAAACAAAGGTTGTCAATTAAGAAACTTGAGGTGTATGAAAACAAAAATAACGAAACCAAAACCATGGAAACATTAATGGGTCATACTCATATCATACCCGGGTTATGCTTTCTCTAAATTTCAAATAGAAAAGATGGAGAAGCTTTCATAAGCATTGAGCTGAGGAAAAAAGAAAGCTCTTGCATGAGAGAGGTTTGGCACACATGTGTATTGTTTTGGGTTAAACAATTGCTAAAATGAAGATTCTGATGTTATAGTTTTCAAGTTTCAAGTTTCAAGAAAACCACTTCATGATAATGGTTCTTTTTTTTTTTTTTTTTTTTACAAGATGGGGTGGGGTACCTCTAAATGGCAGAATGAAACAACAAAATGGTTCAAAGCCTTTACCCCTTTTGCAGAGAGATGAAAAGATAGAGGAAGAGATTCTTGTTTCAGGAGAATGAAAACAAAGGCAAAGAAGAGATAGAGCTTTCCGCGGAAAACAGAGACAGAAAGGGATACAGCTTTCCGCGGGGTGTAGCAATGGCATCCGTTTATATAGTAACCAAATCTCCTTGTTCTTCCAAACTTTCATAGCTTTACATCTTTGTATTTTTTATTAGGACTAATTTTAAGTGTTTTTTTTTTTTTTACAAAAAAATTATTATGAGTAATTAGAATTTTTATAATTAGAAGCATATATTTGAAAGAATTTCGGGTACGATCAACTTTCATCCCTATATCGAGAAGTTTCGTGTATAGGTAATTACCCAATTAAGATAAAAATAAAAATACATTGATAGATGATTTAATAAGTATGTTAATCCACGGAAGGTTTCTTTTACAAATTAAATTAAGTCTGATCAATTATATATTTTTGACTGAAGATATAATATAGTTTGTAAAATTTTTTTTTATAAATATAACATTATTATGTTAATGTAGTCATTAACTTAACCAAACGTATGGATGGGACCTTATGATAATATAAATATTTGATTCATGTAAATTATGGAGTGCACTTTAACTGATACAGTATAAAATTATATTTATGCTGATTAAAAAATCAACGGTTGTAGATTTTAGTAACAATATAATTTATTATGTATGTTATGCATGTATTTTATTATCATAGATCTGTAATATTTTTTTAATTAATAATTATAAATCTACACTTTATCATTTGAAATGTACTTTTTATTTTATGGGAGGCAAATTCTTAAATCGACGACATTATAATAATTGCAGGATTAAAAATTAGAATTTAAATTATTAATGGAGTTGACTCATCTAATTAATGTTTTCTTCATTATAATTATATAGTTTGGGTTTAAATAGAATTATAATTTTTTTTTAAATTGATGGTTTGACTTAATTTTGAAATGAGAAGAGTCTCTTCTCAACTTAAACGTTTTTCTATAAAAAAAATAAATCACTTTAATTTTTCTTTTATAGCCAATCACTTTAAATTTTATTCAAGTAAAAGGCTTTACAATATCTTTTGCGGATAAATTACAAAGAAAATTTTTTGCATTCAAAAGGACTTAAACCTAATATCTTGTTTAAGTGAAATCAAACATGTAACCCCTTGAACCAACCTCTTTTGGTAAGGCTTTACAATATTAACCAATTATATTTTGACATGTTATTAAAAATGTTTTATGTTAACCACGTATTAGGGAGTTCGCGGTCTGGATTGGATTGATTTTGGAAGCAAAAATCATCGGATCCAATTCCTTCGGTCCAATCATGTAATCATCCATTTGGTTTGGATTTTTTTTCAAATTCGATCCAATCCGATCCAATTTTTTTCGGTTTGGATTGGATCAATTTTTGATTTTTTTGAAAATCTTAAAATTTGTTTCATGATTTTTGTGCAAATAACATAGTTTATATATATTGGCTTTGTACATTTTTTAAAAAAATACAAAAGCATCAACAAACGATAATATAGTTTTTTTTTTTGTAATGAAATATGAAGCTCTACACAGATGAAATTTTGTTGATTAGATGTGATTAAGTTTTTTCTTTGATTTAGTTGATGGGTTAATGAATCTTAGATTTAGAAATTTTTGGACTATGATTGAATAATTTCTATAGCATTAATATGTTTCATGATTATCCGTCTTCACTTTACTCAATGATATTCAATCCAAAATCAAATAACTTTTAAATACACTAGATGTCATTTTAATTAATTATTATATTTTAATTAAAGAATTAACTGTTTCTCTTAATTATAATTTCAAAAGAACAATGAATAAAAAAGTTTATTGGGAATTAGAATTAACATATAATAAACTGAATAAAATAAGTGATCTAATTGTCACAAAAAAATAAAAATAAACTAATAAACACATAAGTGATCTAATTAAGTGGGTGCGATCGCTGGTTGGATATCTTTCTTCTTTACTTCCTTAATTATATGTGGTCCCTCCTCTTTTAACACACTTTTGATTCCTTCCAAGAAAGCCAACCTTTAAGAATAAAAGAAATAAAAATAGAAGATGACAATTAAGGAGGCTGTGTCCTCCAACCAAACTTAACTATTTCTTTCATAGAGCATTTCAATAATACGGTGTTTTTTATGTGTGTGAATATGTTGTATTACTATATTATTCTTTAACTAATAAAGAAACCCACATTAGAAACACCATCAAACTCAATTTTGTTTGTTATTTGAGTCTTAAGTATTAAATGACTTGGATTAACTCATAAGTATTAAACCCACATTAAAATCAATGTTATGTTGCCAACAAAGGAGGGCACAATTGGCCAAGAGTTTGGTTCATAACTTATAAAGACATGAGTTCAAATCTCGTTGGTCGATGTGAGTACTTTGTTGGTAGGTGATATGTAATACCTCCAGAAAATCTTTAAAGAGATTAGGATCTTTCGTGATCCTAGTGGGATACAGGTGTCTAACTATACATAAATTTTCTGAGCACTTCTTCCAAGTTTTACCAGCAGTTCCTCCATTAAGGGTTCCTTTAATAAAAAGTTGCCTGGTGAAATTTCTAGAGAGAATCCCTTCTCATTTTCTTCATTGCCTGTTCTGTAGCTAGGTGTTCCACAACTTTTCCTTTTCTTTTTCGTTCTAGTTGTTCCTTCTCCTTTTGCTCCAACTCTTTCTTTTTTGCTTTTCTCTCCATTCACATGTTCCTTTTGTTTTGACAGTGGTTCCTTTTCTTCATCTCATTCTTCTTCTTATTCTTTCTCAGCAGTTTCATTCTCTATTCTCTGCTGAACTGGTGGGTCATTTTCTTCTTCCTCAGCATCAAACACTTGGATGGGTAGTCTCAAACTACCCATTCTCTTATCTTCTTTGTCCTTGCTCTAAATGGTCTATAGTGTGTTGCTTGAAATTGATTGTCCCACAATCAAATCTTCAGAAGTGGACTCTAGGGCTTTTAGCCTTGCTTTTTCACACAGTGTAGTAACCAAACAAGGGAAGAAAAATTTCCCTTCTTTAAGGTCTTGCTTAAAACTTTGATGGATGATAGAACAGACATCCATGACGTTTCTTTTCAAAATGCAATAGATAATGACTTCCATGTTCCAATTCATAGTGGAGTCATGAGTGTTTGGGGCTAACCTCGACTTGACAAATAATGTCCATAATTTTCCCTCCACAAACATAAGCCCCTTTTATAAGGCTCATTTGCTTTTAAAAGCTGCTCATGACTTTGCAATCTCTTCTAGCACTTCAACAATGAAAGATTCATCATTCCTCCATTCTACAAGATGCCTCTATTCACATAGCGTTTTGGGTACCTCTATGGAATATATCTCTCTGATGGCTACGAGGGTGAAAGTAAGGGTGTAAATAGGCTAAGTTAGGCTAGGCTTTAGCCTTCATAGCCTAGGCCCACGTAAAAATAGGTTGAGTATATCTGGCCTATTAGCCTATTAAAGGCGTGGCTTATAGGTCAGGTCTGGCCTACTGTCAAAAAATAAATAGCCTATAGGCCTTCTAGGCCTACCAATTATGACAATTTATAAGAACAAGATGAAACCAATAAATTAGGATAAGAACAAGACCTAAAATTCTTTTCTTTCTAACTAGAATTTCTAATGGATGAGTTAGTGCTTCAAGGAAGGAATTGGGGTGAGAACTGAGAAGCGGCGCAAAGAGCAAAGACGATAGTGAGATACAAGAGTGAAAATTGAGAAGTGGCGCACATGAGAAGGAATTAGGGCTGGGAGATAGGACTTAAGATAAATGAATAATAGTTAAGATAAGTGTTGTGCAATTGTGTAACCCTTTTATCAATCACACATTAACGCAAGTGCACGTATCACAAGTAATAAAGTGGATGTGTGAGTCCAGATATCGTTCCCACGAAAGAAACTATAAAGTTAGGGTCAATGTGAAGCAATAAAAGTAACAATATTTATAAAAATTTTGTGAATTAAGAACTAAAGTAAACTACTGACTAATAACTAAAAGCAAAGTAAAAATAAACTAAGAGTGCACTCAAGAATAGAGAAGTCAAGTAATAAAGAAGATTGGGATCAATTTTTCCAATATTGCAATTTTATCAGAATGCAGTAGTAATGCTATATAAATTATCCAATCAGAACACCCATGCATGCAAGGGCTTTCACCAACAATACATGTATACTAGTTCACATATCTCTATGGCCAACATAATTATGAATCCATTAAGTTCAAGTTCCATTTGATTTTGTGGTATGAATGATCTCTCTACCCACAATTAACCAATTAAATTAATTAAACCACAATGCTTAATAACTTTATGAGTTCACCTATATCTTTATAACCCAAACTCTAAGTATCTTGTAGCTCTCTCTCGATGAATCAACAAGAATCGAGACAAATTAAGCATTTTATTAAACAACAAAAAGGATAATCATATAGCAAAGTTTAGTCAAACTGATTACATCACAACAAGGGTACTCTATCACACAATCCTAACAATTTAACTCATACTTGAATAGAAAGAAATAACAAATAGGGATAAAGATTCCATAAAGACAAAATAAAATAAACAGGGGTGTTGACTCTCGCAGCAACCATGGGCTCCGCCATCATCCACCGTATCTCAGCCGCAGGAATAGTTCAGGGATCCACCAGATTCAATAATCTCTCTATCAAACCCTAGCCTCACCCTTTGATCTATTGGATTTCTCTCAACAAATCCTCAAAATCTCTCTAAGTGTTTCGCGACTTGGATCTCCTCTAAAAGCCCACCTTCTCTCTAAAAGAGAGGCTCCCCAGCCTCAAAGAAAGACTCTCCAACCTATTTGATGTGTGTAGGCTTCTTTTTTTGTAGACTCTGATGAATTGGTCTCCAATTAGCTCTTCAAATCCATTACAAATCATGTTCAAATCTGCTTTGTTTTGCTGAAACTATGATTGAAGATACAGCTCTGTTTTGCTGCAGTTATAGCTTGCTTGATTTGCTTGAATATTCTTTCCTTATTTGCTAAAGATATGTTTGAAGATACAGCTCTGGTTTGCTGCAGCTACAACTTGCTTGATTTGCTTAAAGATTATTTCCTTATTTGCTGCAGATATGATTGAAGATACAAATGTGTTTTGTTGCAGCTATGATCCAGGGACAGAGTATGATGCTGCTGCATTTCTTCTCCAAATCTTTCCAAATATACTTCATATTTGATTTGGATTTGTTGAATCTGATTTGTTAGAGATTTGATTAGGATTTCTTCGAGATATATGAGTGATTATTCAGATCAGAACATTTGTTTACGTGCTAAGAAGCTTCCCTCCATTAATTTGGGCTTGGGTCCATAGCTTGCTGGTGATGATGTCAATCACATGCACTGCTGACCTCATCTTCAATGCTACAACGCTGTTTTCCAATGCTACAGCACTGACCTGCAATAAAATAGCAAATGCAATAAATGGTTCCAACACTCAAATAATCTTCAAATATCCACGCTTAACATATTTCTCATTCAAATCATGAAAATATAGAATTCATGAATTAATCATATAAAACCAAGAGAATTATGCATATTCATGGCACCAAAACATCACAAATAAGCCTAAAAAAAACTATACATAAGAGAGTTATCATTAAGTATATTATTTTATTTAAAAAATTTAATAGGTCAGCCTATAGCCTTATAGGCCAGGCTTTTCATAGTTGGCATATGGCCTATTTATTAAATAGTTTTTTCTACAAGCCTAAGCCTATTGTAATTGTCAAAAAGGCTAGGCTAGGCCGAATATAAGCTAGGCTGCAGGCCAGCCTGACTTATTTACACCCCTAGATGAAGGGAACTTCCTTTCCTTTGATTTTCACTTTTTCAAAGGTAGCCTTTTTTGCTTCATACAGGAACTCTGCAACGAGGCTTCTGTTCCTTTTCGTTTCAGTGGTGGCGAAATTCAACTACCCCAATGCTTACAGTATCTCTTCAACCCATGGCTCAAGAGCTTCTTCATTCAACCCCAGTTCGATGAACTTCTCCAGGTAGAGGTCAAATTTTACTTTCTTGGCACCTTTCCATTTCTTTTTACCACTCCTCGTCTTGGAAGAGGAGTGATGAGACGTAAATTCGTTCCCATCTAAGCCCATTTTGATGGCAAAATACCATCTGATCCCTCATCTGATGAGCAACTTCAGCATGAAAATCACTTGTTTTACACATTTTTGTCAAAAACATAGTGGGGGAACGGATGATGACGTAATCCTTTGAAAACATATTAAAAGGGGAACAAAATGAAAGCATTTAATGCACCTGCTCCATTCATTTAATGCTTCTGTTCACTTTACAGGAAATGTGGAAACAAAGTCTCCATAAAGCAAAGGCGGTGCATCAACTAAGCACAAAGAAACGTGCACAGCAGGGAATAAATAGTTCTCATTAACTAAGAAGAAAGCAAGACACAGGAGACTGCAAGAAAATGGCTAATCATCAACAATAATTGTCCTATCAAGCAAGTTGCAAGCTTCCAAACACTGTTGCCACCGCCCCGTCCCTTCAGTCAAGAAACCAACTCCAAAGGATTTTACAAGATTTCCACTCACTCTTCTGCCTATAAATAGGACATCCCAAATACGAAGACATCATCGAATTCCTTAGGAATCAAATTCTTGAAGAAGAGATCACCTATTATTATTTAGTAGTTTATATTTTTGTATAGTTGTAGCTATAGTTAAGTGACAACACTCCTCCCTTATTCTGTGACATTCACTTGAGACTCCCCACGAGCATCACACATCTTCTCCATTTTATATTTTGTTGTAATCTTTCTTGTTTCATTTCAATATAAGTGTTTCTTCTTTCCTTTCCACTCGTTATCTCTGAACTGGA
Organism: Gastrolobium bilobum; assembly: GCF_033153095.1. Lineage (NCBI taxonomy): Eukaryota > Viridiplantae > Streptophyta > Magnoliopsida > Fabales > Fabaceae > Gastrolobium > Gastrolobium bilobum. The sequence continues at coordinate 31,101 of NW_026895225.1, read as the reverse complement.
TCTTGGGTCTATGAGACTTCAGTTTAGAATAATTATGTTTAAAGTAACAACCATGGGCTGAAGTATCTATGGAACAGATAAGCTGCAAAACTCTTAAAGAATTATTTTCAAAACTCTTGACTGAAGCTTTTTGTATTTCTCTGGCTAAGTAAGCTATATTCATTGTGTATCAATAGAAATTGAACACATACTGAGAAAGGAACATCCTTAAGGAAGGGATTTCAGACAGCTTAGCCAGTGGGGGAAGGTAGTGTTTTGGCGACACTATTGGTCACCTTAGGAATAAGGGGCCACTTCGTCCACTTTAAGGTTCTGTACCAAGTACCTGTTGGAGTCAAGGGAGCCATAGGAATATGGAAACTTGTGAGCCATCTAGTCCATGAGCTGAGGAATCAAAGTTGGCAGTTAAGAAAATGGGACAAAGCCAAAAAGTGCTAAGTCTTAAGCAGAGAAAATAATTATTTAAGAATGGAGCAGTAAATTCGTTTCTTGTGTTAAACTATTTTTTAAAACCATCCACTTTGTTGTCTCTTGATTATAGTTATAACTGTTTTATTTTTACTTTATTCAATCTTGTATCTATCAATTTCCAATGATTATTGTCACACCTTCTCTTAAGCAGGAAGTATCACATATATAACGCAGCGAGTAATTGTTTGCCATCAGACTGAACTTAAAATTCCTGAGAAACATTGTCAAGACAGTAGGGAATGTTTGACCAGACAGTTCAATCACTAACTTTTTTTCTCATTTTCATTCTTTGTAAAATAGTTTAAGACATTATTTAGAGTTCTATCCTCGTGGGAACGATAATCTGAGCATTAATACACCCATTATTACTTGATGCATGCACTTGCGCACTTGGGTTGGAAGTAAGGGAACAAATCTGTTTTCTTTTGCTAATTTAGAACAGAGGAATGTCCCTCATCAGAATATATATTTTTCCACCATCAGCAAACCACCCAACAAGTTTTTGGCGCCGTTGCCGGGGATAGAAACACTAAATTTTGTTCTTATTACTGTTTTTAGTACATACTCTGTATAGTTCATATTTTCTTGTCACTTATTTCTTGTCACTGATTCTGCTGTTCATATAACTTGTGTTTATGGTTTATGAGTGAAGAGTCTGAAACAGATTCTGACCACTCCACTGAAAATACCTGAGTTTTTCTTTGATCCTGAGCCAGAACGTACCTTCCACAGAAGAAGAAGAAACCTCAGAGAATAAATTTTTGAAAATATGGCTGATCACAATAATAATGAAGATATTCCTCCTGAACAAAACTTTAGAACTTTGGCTGCTCCTTTCAGGAACAGACCAGAGAGGGGAGTAATCCTCCCTCCTGTAGCACCTAATTTTGAACTTAAACCTATTATATTTCACATGATTAGGGAAGCTGGAGTCTTCAATGGACTCCCTGCAGAAGATCCTTACACACACCTCACAACATTTCAAGATATATGTGATAACTTTAGAGCGGAGGGTGTGACAGTGGAGAGTATGAGAATGAGGTTATTCCCTCACTCCTTAGGCTTAAAAGCAAAAACATGGATGAAAACTCTCACCCCTGGATCAATACACTCGTGGGAGGAACTCTCTAACAAGTTCATAGAGAGGTTTCTCCCTATGTCTCGACAAGCTGATGTGAGAGCAGAACTCTCTAACTTCAGGATGTTTTATGGAGAAAATCTCTATGAAGCTTGGGAGAGATACAAGGATATCATCAGAAAATGTCCAAACCATGGGATAGAGAGTTGGGGAGTGTTACAATCTTTTATAAAGGACTTGACCATACTTCTCAGTCATATTTAGATTTTGCTGCAGGAGGATGTTTTTTATAGCAACGCTTGAATCCAGGTATGAAATCATAGAAGGCACTGCAGAAAGATGTCTCCAGTGGCCAATAGCAGGGTGAGCCCAGTAAGGAAGCCTGGCATGCTAGAACTAGATAAACAAACTGCCATGGAAGCCCAGCTAGCCTCACTCATGAATAAGGTGAAGAACCTGAAAGATGATCAAGAAGCACCAAGGATGGAAGTCTTGCAACTCGCAGCAGCTGAAACTGAACCATGCTCAGCCTGTGGTGACCTTCATGATTCAACAGACTGCCATCTACTGCATTGGTGTGTTATGCAGAAAAATTTGGCAACAGGAACTTCACTCAAGCCAGAGACAATCAGCAAGCAGGACGCAACACCAACTCAAATCCTGGAGGAACTATCACAAAAGATCATAACCATAATCCCCAATGGAGGCCACCCATGAACTAAAGACCATTCAACACTCAGCAGCAGTAGTACCAGCAAGGTAGCAGCAGTGGGAACGGAGCATATGAACAACAAAGAAGAACCAATTACATTATGTTCCACAGAGATGACCAACGCATCAACACCCTGGAAAACTATGTCAAAGAATATATCACCAGGAATGATGCAGTGGTCAGAAACATTGAGTCCCAACTAGGACAGATAGCTGCTAACCTCAACACCAGAACACCAGGAAACTTGCTAGGGAATACTGAAGTTCCCTCAACAACCACACCAGAAGACATCTTTGCTTCTCTCAGTTCTCATTCAGAACAAATCAAAGCTGTCACATTGAGAAGTGGGAAAACCACCACACAACCCACAACTCTAAATGAGGGGGGGACATAATGAAGCATCTGAGGTAGTTCCAAAAGCACAACAACAACAAACAGCTACAGAAGAGCATAACTTAAAACTTGGGAAAGAAGCCGAAGCCAAACAATCAATCCAACTCAGAGCAAGCAACTACTAGCAAAAATTTTGTTCCCTCAGAGAACAAAGAAACAACAAGATGACAAGCAGTTTGGAAAATTCCTGGACATTCTAAAACAACTCCACATCAACATACCTCTGGTGGACGCACTAGAGCAAATGCCCAGGTACGTGAAATTCATGAAAGATGTTCTCTCCAAAAAGAGAGGGATAACGAAATACGAGACTGTGAAAATGACACAAGAAATTTGCCAGTATTTGGGAAAACTTCCACCTGAGCTTTAAGATCCAGGAAGCTTCACCATTCCTTGCATCATAGGAAACACATACCAAGGGAAAGCCTTGTGTGATTTGGGGGAAGCATCAATCTCATGCCTCTATCCATTTTTAAACAATTTTTCACTGCAAGCTTCCAAACACTGTAGCCACCGCCCCGTCCCTTCAGTCAAGAAACCAACTCTAAAGGATTTTACAAGACTGCCACTCACTCTTCTGCCTATAAATAGGACGTCCCAAACACGAAGACATCATCGAATTCCTTAGGAATAAAATTCCTGAAGAAGAGATCACTTATTATTATTTAGTAGTTTATATTTTTGTATAGTTGTAGCTATAGTTAAGTGACAACACTCCTCCCTTATTCTGTAACATTCACTTGAGACTCCCCACGAGCATAACCCATCTTCTCCATTTTATATTTTGTTGTAATCTTTCTTATTTCATTTCAATATAAGTGTTTCTTCTTTCCTTTCCACTCGTTATCTCTGAACTGGATCTCGGGTCTATGAGACTTCAGTTTAGAATAATTATGTTTAAAGTAACAGCCATGGGCTGAAGTATCTTTGGAATGGATAAGCTGCAAAACTCTTAAAGAATTATTTTCAAAACTCTTGACTGAAGCTTTTTATATTTCTCTGGCTAAGTGACACGAGTTGTCGAACTCGCACAAATTAATTAAATTAGGTTTATTAAAAATTTGTAGTAAAGCGTCAACCTAAGTCGTCTCTTAAGGAGTTTTCAAGGATCTTAATCGCTCAGTTATAAATATAAAAATAAAAATAAAATGGAAACCAAATGAAAATGGAAACTAAATGAAAAGAGAAAATAAGGAGAAACGGAAACTAAAGAAAAACGGAAACTAAAATGGAGGGGGGGTTTAATATGATTGTAAATTTAAACGAAAATAGAATAAAAAGTAATCAAATTAAAAGCAATCAACCCAAGAATTAGGATTCCAAGGATATCCATCATTGGACAAATAATTACCAAATCGCGATTGATCTCAATTGAATCAGAATCCTTATTTCCAATTGAGAACCCTTTCTAAGCGATCGCTTAGCGTTTGGTCGAATACGACGCGTCTACTCGCGCAATCGCGGAGTATCAACCCGTTCGACTTGAGTTCATTGGCTTAATCAACCTAACCGTTAAATCTAATGGTTAATCTCTTTCCTAAGAACGCAATCGCGTATCTCAGATTGAACACCCACAATCGCGCGATGCCAAACCGAGTGGGAAAGAGAAACGAATTTGGTTCAAAATAAGGCGCAGGTCCTCAAGATTCAACCATGGAATCCTCAACCCTTGGGTTGATTAAAGAAAAGAGGAGAGAAAAAGACGAAAATTATATTAATTTCAAAACTGTAAAATTCAAACTCAAATGAAAGATGTTCCACAAGGTCCCTACTCTCGCCCTTTTAACCCCTAATCAAGCTGGGCTTCGGGCTCTACATATTCAACCCAAAATAAAAGGAAACAAAATAGAATTAATGGCTCTCGGCTTCATCTACATTGGATTCAAAATTATAACTTAAGTCCAAACGTCAAAATAAATTTCCAGCAAAACACGTCCATCTTGGGCTCAGGTTTCGACCATCTTCCTGTCCGAATTTGGCTTCAGTAGCTGAAATAGAGATTGTAGCCCTATCTGTTAGTTGCAAAACGCAACAAGAACAGAGTCAATTGGACATCTGTACAGTGAGATATGGTCAATTATGATGAAAATCAATTAAATTCAATTAAAATCTATAATTCTGATTTGACCCAAAAGACCTTTATTTAATTCAAATAAAACCTGAAAATACCAACCAAGAGTAATAAATAAGTGTAACAAAATATGTGTTATCACTAAGTAAGCTATATTCATTGTGTATCAATGGAAATTAAACACATACTGAGAAAGGAACTTCCTTAAGGAAGGGATTTCAGACAGCTTAGCCAGTGGGGGAAGGTAGTGTTTTGGCACCGACACTATGGGTCACCTTAGGAATAAGGGGCCACTTCGTCCACTTTAAGGTTTTGTACCAAGTACCTGTTGGAGTCAAGGGAGCCATAGAAATATGGAAACTTGTGAGCCATCTAGTCCATGAGCTGAGGAATCAGAGTTAGCAGTTAAGAAACTGGGACAAAGCCAAAAAGTGCTAAGTCTTGAGCAGAGAAAATAACTATTTAAGAATGGAACGGTAAATTTGTTCCTTGTGTTAAACTGTTTTTTAAAACCATCCACTTTGTTTTCTCTTGATTATAGTTATAACTGTTTTATTTTTACGTTATTTAATCTTGTATCTATCAATCTCCAATGATTATTGTCACACCTTCTCTTAAGCAGGAAGGATCACATATATAACGCAACGAGTAATTGTTTGCCATCAGACTGAACTTACTGTTCCTGAGGAACGTTGTCAAGACAGTAGAGAACGTTTGACCAGACAGTTCAATCACTAATTTTTCTTCTCATTTTCATTCTTTATAAAATAGTTTAAGACATTATTTAGAGTTCTATCCTCGTGGGAACGATAATCTGGGCATTATTACACCCATTATTACTTGAAGCGTGCACTTGCGCACTTGGGTTAGAAGTAAGGGAACAAATCTGTTTTCTTTTGCTAATTTAGAACAGAGGAACGTCCCTCATCAGAATATATATTTTTCCACCATCAGCAAACCACCCAACAAGGAATCTTTTGTAGCATAAAGGATAACTTCATTATTCTTTCTGGTCATCTTTAAGAATGTGAGAAAGGAAGAAAATAAAAAAAAAATGAATAACTTTGAAAATGTATAGGGTGAATTAGTAAGAGTGTAAATGTGAAATGTAAAGAAGAAGTTAGGGCACGACTTATAAATAGAGAAAAGATGCCGATTGAACTTTTTGAATGGAGGCATGGCAGGAAAAAGTAATCGCTCAGCAATAGTTCACGTCCATTTCCAAGGTGTGCAACCAATTTTGTGATCATTGCAGAACAGTTTCCTTCTGCCTTAGTGAAAGGACGCTAGGTGTCCCTACCTTTTTCAAATACTCTTTCTTATGATGAGCAGTTGTTCCTGCAACTGCTAGGAACTTCTTCTCCTACAAAATCTAGAACGGTGAAGCATTTCAAAAATTTTGAAAATTTAAAAACTTTAAAATTTATTATTATTATTATTATTATTATTGTTGTTGTTGTTGTTGTTGTTATTGTTTTTATTTTAAAATAGAACACCAGTCGTTCCTGTATAAATTGGGTTGGTCAACAGTAAACACCCCAAAACTTAGTTCCTGCTACCAGGAACAAAGATTCAAAGTAAGGAACTATAAAGAAAGTGAGAACACTGAGTTGCCTCCTAGTAAGACTGTAGTTTAAGTCTCCAGCAAGACTTGTTGCTCTTTCCCTCATTATTCATCCCTTGGATCAGAAAGAAGAATGCTTTCTTTTTCGTTCTTGAAAGCTTCCTCAGTGTAGACTTTCAGACGGTGACCAATGGCCATGTTCCTATCCCTGGATCTCAAAAGTACCATTCCCCAGATCTTTAATAATTATATATGGTCCTGACCATCAGGATTTCAACTTGCCTGGGAACATCTTCAATCGAGAATTGAACAACAAAACCCTTTGAACAACTTGCAATTCCTTATTTCTCAGCTTTTTGTCATGCCATGTCTTCATACGTTCCTTATATAACATAGCATTCTCGTATGAACTTTCTCGAAACTCCTCCAGTTCTACTAGTTGCAACAACATTTTATCTCCAGCTAGATTTTCATCCATGTTTAATGATGATATTTCCCAATAGGCCTTATGCTCTAATAAAAGGTAGCATGTTTAATCAACTTCCAAATTGTTCCTCGATACTTTATGTCCTAATACTATGTCTTCTTTCACCATGAAGTGACATTTTTCCCAATTGAGTACCAAGTTCTAAAACAAGAATCTTTATAACACATGATTCGAAATCTTCTTCAAGAGGATTGGAACATCATCATCTCCCACACACATAGATAGGGAAATATGACATCTGACTGGTTAGCTTCATTTGCACATCAGTTAGATGATTGGGCATTAGGGTGTCGACCTATGTTAGCTAGAGATTCTATGGGCATTACTAGCCCTCGTCTCTGTAATTTGTAATTTCTGTGTTTACCTTCCCTCTGTTTAAAAAAAAAAAAAAGATTTAGCAAACAATCAACATAGGATTCTTCCAATATATAAAAATCATCCATAAACACCTCCATTGCTTCACCAATCAGATCATAGAAGATAACAAGCATACACCTCTAAAGGTAGCAGATGCATTGCACAAGCCAATCAGCATGCGTCTAAATACAAAGGTTCCACATTGCATGTAAATGTTGCCTTGTGCTGATCCTCAAGAGCGATCGAGATTTGATTATATCTAGAATAACCGTCGAGGAAGCAGTAGTAGTATTTTCCCACCAAATGATCCAACATCTGGTCGGTGAATAACAATGCAAAGTGGTCTTTTCTGGTGGTGTTGTTAAGCTTTATGTAGTCTTGCTAAATTCACCAAACATTCACCTTTTTCATGGGAACGAGCTCGTGCTTATCATTATATTCCACTATCATGCCCCCCTTTTTCGGAACACAATTATTGTCTGAAATGAGGAAGATGATTCTAACATCTAACCATTTGATGAACTGCATGTACACTTGATAGCTCCCAAAAGTGGAGAACTATCTTAGGTGTTCTAATGTCAAATTCCCCACCTTTTGCAGTTGCTTTTGTTATTTAAGCCCAATTTTGCATTCAGGAGCACTTTTATGTATTTGGGCCTGAACAATTCATAGATTAAGTAATCAGGGCATGATCGGGTATAAAATGACTTGATTTATTTACTTTTTGGGCTTAATTAGTTGTTTTATATTTCAGGGGCCTAGGGTCCAGTTGGAGAAAGCTCGACCCATAACTGATGCAGAAAGGTGCAAAAGAGACAAAAGCAGAAAAAAATAGTAGGAAAGAGAAAAAGTAACCTATTGTACCATCTATCCTATTTACCCAAAATTGCTAAATACCAACAAAAATGAGATGACAACTTGAGAGGAGGAATGCACCATTAAATGCAGAACAACAACACATAAATTTTAGCAAAAAGCTAAAGAAATAAGGCTTAATCGTACAAATAGGGGCTGAATTGGAAGATAGCATATCCCTCATCAGAGAGCAAAATGCAATCTGGACCGTTGAATCCAACTAGTGGCCAAGATCAAATCAATGAGGACATGACACCTATAAATAGAGAGGAAGACACCAATCTAAAGAGCTTTGGGCAAGGACTCATCGTCTTCTTCAATGTTCTTCTCTATTTTCCAATTTCTTGTAGTTTTTCTTAGTTTTATGTTCATAATAAGGATTTATGTATTTATGCTCCTTAGCAGGATAAACTTCTTAGTAGGCAAAGGGGAAGTATAATACCCCTCTTGGTTGAACTAATTATGTAAGTCTGCTCTTTTTAAAGAAATTTATGATATTTTTTTCTTTAACGTTCTGGTTGAATAGCTTCAAAGGAAGTCTTAGGAGGTTTGCTCTCAGAAGAGAGGAATCTCCAGTACTAAGAAATAATATTATGTGCAGAGTTACTTTCTAGCAATTTCTAAGTAGCCTTAGGAATAAAGGGCAACACAATCTTCCTTGGGTTGTATTACAATACTACTCTTAAGGTTGTTTGGAACATAGGAATATGAACATACCACTCTAAGTAGAAAAACTTGGTGCTAGAGGAATCTATTTCTAAGGCAATGAAGAGCACCCAGTGTAACGCCCCAATTTACTTTTGGTTTGTTAACAGATACATGGCACAAATCACGTCATTAATCAATGATAAAGCGGAAGACTTAACCTATAAGTATCACCCGTAACTTACATAAATGGATGAATAAACTTTTTACTTTTCTTTATCTTTATGTATTGCCATGCATAATTTATTTTCCAATATATTTATTTTCTATACAATCCTATAACTATATAGATCTCGTATTTATTTTTTGGTAACTATAATTAACAGTCAAATACTACTCTAATATAGTAACTTGTACTAATCTGAATAATATCTCACCGATAGCATAATGGTTGTAATCTAGACTAACTAGGGAATAAAATCCCATATTTAACGGTACTTGTAATCTAGAAAATTCGTGCATACCAATAGTCATATCATCATACTCAAAATACATCCATGAATTCATATAGAAATTGGCTCCGCCAAATTCTATTAGACTTATACATACATTCTTTTACACAACAGAGTACAAAGTAAATATCTGAAATACCTTATGTACTGTATTATGGCTCTGTGTCATTATAGATATCATATACAAAATAACAGACATATAGAAACTAATATCCATCATATACAATGTACAAGGATACACATGCCTTTCAAAATGGATATCAGACATACAAATGCCTTTCACTATCATGCCTCAAAACATATACATGTACATATACAGAAATCCATAACAAATTGATAACTAATCCAGCTCTTCTACTAGGCTCCTTGCAAATGCCTCTTGCCTTGAGAGGACTCTCTTACAACTGGTAAAGTACCTGAAATATAATCCCCAGACAGGGTGAGATACAACCATCTCAATAATCTCAGAATTTATGCAGTAGTCTCCACCCTCGAGTTTACTTCTGCATGAAAGGTCCGATACATAGCATAATATACATCATGTAACTAGACACAATATTAGTACTAATTTTGTACTGTTCGTCCAGCACGCAGGAATCACTCCAATGAGTCGTGCTCAAAGCTAGTACCCGTATGGAACTTCCAAGAGTTTTTCCTTTCAGGATAAATCCTCAAAGGAAGTCCATATATATATATTTATATATTCAGTTGGCCAAGAACTAGTAATTATATAAGTCAAACATATTTTATACTTATCATATTCAAGAATCAGATCATCAAGAACACATATCATGTAGTCACATTTTATAATCTACATGAATGCAACTATACCAAGCATCTAACAGATATAGAGATACAGACATACAAATATCTAAATCATCATCTCACTGAATTCTGGTAGAACAGACAAGATAGGGATCTCCCTCGGTTGTTGTTCCTGATTACTCAAAGAATGATGAAGTTACCTGGGTCTTTTAACTTTAAGGGTGACCTGTTCAAAAAGTCAGTGCTTTCTTGGGTGAGTGCAATTGTCTCATATTCCTTTATTCGATGTTTCTTGGACAAAACATCTTTCATAAATTGACATAAGTTGGCATCTGCTCTAGAGCATCTACCAAAGAAATATTTATGTGCAGTTGCTTGAGGAGTCCCAAGAATTTGTTGAATTGTTTATCCTTTTGTTGCTTATACGTTCTTTTTGGAAATAGAACAACAACAGCTTTGTCTGACCATCGTGGAGCACCACATATGGTGTTGAAGTTGTTCTTGGTTGATTCTGCACCTTAGAATGTATAGCAGCTTCTAGGTGTCCTTCCTCATCAGTAGGTCTTGTTCATGATTCTTCTTCAGGTTTTTTCGGCTTCCCATCCTTCTCCTCTTGATTTTTCTGCTCCTGGATTGTTGACTCTGCCATATGGCTTCTTCTTATCTAGTGTCTAGTCTTATTTGGATCACTTGTTCCATGATAACTAGATTCAGTTTCTTTGTTCCATCTTGCTCCTTCCAGAGGGCTATTGCTAGGATTCATTAAAACTTTCTTCTTGTGAGGCCTAACCACAACCTTTAGTTGATCCACCTCTCAGTCATTCCTTAAAGTGATGGTCTTTATGTGTTCATTCCCAAGAAGCATTCCTGATGGTCTGGTACTTAGAGCAACAACAATTTGTATTAGCTGTGTTTCGATGTTTCTAACAACATCATCGTTCCTGGTCATGTATTCTTTCATGTAACTCTCCAAGGAACTGATGCGTTCTTCATCTCTGGGTGGATACAGAGCACTATATTATCTCTGTCTGTTCTGCTTATACGGTGCACCGTTCACCAAACTGTTCTGCTATTGTTGGCCATAGAACCTTTGGTTGTTTTGTGGTTTTCAAGTCTGATTGAAACTTTGATCTTTTTGTTCCTGACCTTCATTATTTTGACTATAATTGTTCTTCTGAAATTGTAATCATCTACAAAACAAACTAGTTCAGTATATGGGTAATAATCAGATAAGTGAATTTCTCCACAAACAATGCAATTTTTTATTTTAGATGCGAAGATTTGAAAGACATCCGGCTGGGGAGTTTGCTCCCATATTTTCATGCTCTTAATAGCATTTGTTAGATATACTAATTGGGAAGTGATGGCCATCTGGTTATCTATGTTAAGAATGTGGTTTCCATATTCAAGAAAGGGTGAATTGATTACTACAAAATTTTTGCAAAAACCTCCTAGTTTCTAAATTATCATTTCAAGTAAATTATAATATATGAAAAGCTAATCGATTAATTCAAGGAATCCTTAATATATAAACTATCATAATAATAGAACATATACTAGCACATACAAGATATCAAAGAAGCAATTAAAATGCTAGAAATAAAGAGAATTACAAACACAATATATCCTGATTCGATCACCATCACTTGTGACCTACTTCGAGACTGAAGCTGCTCAATCAACTTTTTTACTAATGGTCTAACTTCACAGGTACTTGACAAATCTTTACAATCTTCCAAGACTTCGGGTTCTTGGATACCTTACAACCTTCAAGTTTACGGGTACTTGGCAACCTTACAATTCTCTCCAAATTTTCTTAGTTATTTGGCTACCTCTCAAACACAATGAGTCTCATAATTCTTTCAACTCTAGAATACAAGAAGAAAGTGTTTGAAATAAATATACACTCTCAAAGTGTTGATATACAACTTAAAGCACTATGGGTATAAGAGTTTTTAAGATATAAGCTCAAATATGTTTGATCCTAGAAAGATATAAAAGAATATGCAAATGATAGTGTAGAAGCTCTCAAATTATCCTTAGAATGTGTAAGAATAGAGATCAATCCATTTTAGGGCCTTTGGGAATGTATATATAGTGATTTTTCCTAAAACTAGTCGTTTATAGCCGTAACAGGCTTTCTGTCATAATGGTAATCATTACCTTATATGGCAATCGATTACCATGTGTAGATAATTGATTCTCAACCTGATAGCAAGAACATTGTTTTATATTTTGGGAACTTTAGCTATACTTGTTGGATTGATATGATCTTGGTATCTTTAGAAAGATAAAAGAGATATATACAACTTTTATGAAGAACATAATATCTAAATCTGTCATCTTTGATACGAAAAATTGTCCAGAAGATAGAAACCAAATTATGCAGGAAATTTTAAGTTAAAATTTGTTCTAACTTGCTTCCAACCACTTTTTATGAAAGATCTTGACTTGGTAAATATATTTTGAAGTTATAAACATGTTAAGGACTTTTCCATGGGGCTTTCAAATTTCTTTATACTATTTAAAGGTTATGCAATATGCAATTTGAAAAATATGTTTACTTTGAGAAAAATATTGAGCTTATGCAATGCAATCTACCATATAACCTTATATATAAATCTAAGTCCTAAAAATATATTCTAAATAGGATTTTAGACTTAGCTTCATATCTTGTGTCTTTGATCTTTACTTTGATGCTTTGACTTGTTAGATATGGCAATGCTTGACATTTTGTTGGTTTTGATCATTTTTCACCTTGGTTGTGATATTGAGCATCTATTAGATGTTGTCCATAGTTTGTTGTCTTTGATCTTGGTATTGCTCTTCTAATTATTCCTTGTTGCTCTTGATCAAATGATCTTGCCACTTTGATATGTCGTTACTCTTCTTGTGCGGATACATCATACATTTTCAATATCCATATATGGTTGATTTTTTTGCTATTGATCAATGTTCTTCTCTTTTTGTTCTTGCCACTTTTTTATCATCAAAACATACCTTGTATCTACAATTTAGATAAAAAAAATTCTTGGTATTTTCACAAAGGTTATCCTTTCGCATTGCCATTGGATGTGTTAGTTTGCAATTCTTTCAATCACTGAGTCATAGGAAAGAACCTCTCTATGAATTGATTTGACAAATCTTCTTAGGAATGGACAGAGTCGGGCGGGGCTGATTTAAGCCAGTCCTTGGCTTTATATCCGAGGGAATAAGGGAACAACCTCATTAAGTCCATCCTTTGTCATTGTTCAGATGAGTGTATAAATCCTTTTTATGAAGACTGTGGAACACCCCAGCTTCTCTGATAATGTTGAACATAATAGGCTTGAGCTCCAAGTTGGGGGCTGTAACAGGTGGTAGAACAAGGCCCCTTCTTTGATGGAGCAGCCAACATTTTAAGTGTGGGTCTCACTTCTATCATATTCTACTCATTTTCATCATTATATTCTTCGTCTTTTATCTGTTCCTACCTATCCTGCCTTATATTTTCAGCCATCTTTCTTTCTTTTCTTTCTCTCTGGATTCTTCTTCTCTCTCTAAATGTTCTCTATGGTTCAGGATCAAAGGGTGTTCTTCCACTATCAGACTTGTAATCACTGTCACTCATAAACAGTGAAATTAAAGTTAAGTAAAAAACATAGAATATCTAATAGCCAAAAACTTGTTGGTGCGTGGATCACCAAAGAGAAATCTCTAGATGATTGTACCTGTGCAAGCACATATGTCCAAATAATAAGGGAAATAATGAGTCCCAAGTTATCGATCCACGAAGAAAGTGTCATTATATTTAATCATTGAACTGTATATTGTCTAGAGAACAGGGAATAAAAGAATATGAACTAACAGAAGTTACTCGTTCCTTGCTCTCACAGTAATATTTATACTATGACAAAAAGTTCAAAGCAACTCCCAGCAGTTCCTCGCATCATTATGTATTTCAGTCATTCCTTTAATAGAAGGAATGATAAGTCATAGGAATGAAATATCAAGTGTAAATTGTTTTGTGCAGTAAACTAAATATTGTAAAAATAAGAATGTGTTTCTTTTTATGTTTTCATTTTTTTACAACTCAGGAACGTCAACGAAAATAAGAATTGACCAAATGTAAAAATGAGGAACTTTGAAAACTAAAATAGGAATGGATTCATTGGTTCCTTATCTATCAGCTATAACCTTGGCTCAATATCGCATTTAACAAAATTGCTCAGGTTACTTTTCTTTGCCAAGGCTGACTCCTTAAGCACTTTGGCTAGATGGACTATGAAATCTCGTGTTCCCTTGCGATTTGGTTCCCAAATTGATTTATACTGAACCTACTCAAGAACTTGAATGGTTTCTTATTCCTAAGGCAACTAGTGAATGTACTTTTGCATTTTTACCTCCCAACTGATGTTTTGCGATCTGAAATCACTTCCTTTAAGAAGTACATCTCTCAGGTTATCTTTATTTCCATTAAAATATAATAAGAATAAAACAGAACATCAAAATTTCATTGAAATCAGTAACATAGTTACATTATAGCAACTAATAACTACAACCGTTCATTCATTCCTAAAGAGAATTAGCTCATAACAATAGACATGGCTAAAAAAAAGAAAATGTTCCAATAACCAAAATTTTCATTACAGATTACTAGAAATCAAGATAAGGAAGATCTATTACTGAAAATAAAGAAAAGAAGTCAAAAATATAAGAACAACAAAATCCTATACTACTGGTGCAGAAGCTGAATGAAAGTGCAAAAAAATAGAGCAAAGAGAATTGGGGAGCACGAGGAAGGGGAAGGGGTGAGAAAGCTCTCTTCTGGACTTTTCCTCTTTTCCTTTTATAGTGAAAGAAAAATGAATGGCCTTTAGCAATTGGATCCATTGAATTTTCACCGTTTGATCCTGATTTTCCTTTTTCTTCTTTGATCATATGTCCGAGCTTGCTTCACTTGTCATTGTCTTTTTTTTTCTCTGCAACGGTTGTGCCTCTTTTCTGTGATTCTCCACTTTTTCCTTTCCTTGCTATTATGATTACCAAAGTAGTGGCACCTTTGTGGAGAATATTTTGTCCACCTTGAAAAAGCACAAAGCAAAAGTTAGGGGAGTTGACAAAAGGTAAAGTGCAACTCATTCTTTTCACTTTTTGATATCATTATCTATATTTTGTCACTTTTTTTTCTCTCTTACCATACAATTTAATTTACTATATTTTTCATGATTTCCTTTAAAAAGGAACACCATCAAAGAACATTTCCTTGTAAAGGAACACCAATGATGGGGGCTGAAACGAAGATCCATCAGAAAGAAAAAGAATGTGATACAATTTCTCCCTTGTGATTAAAGAAGCTTTTTCAAAAGAAATACGCAATCAAAGAAAGTATCTTCTTTGGTTTGTTGTATATAGTTTAGACAATAAATAGTGATTTTGTATTACAATGATAATTATTGCACTTTAGTCATTAATTCTCTCTTTAAACTTGTATATAAAGGAATCTTCTTAATAATGCATGAGATTAAAATAGCAAGTAGATAGTGTTTCTTGAAATGAGCTTGTTTTTAAAGTATGCAAGGGTGTATTTATTTTATAAATTTTAGTAGATCAAGACCACGTTGTGCTTTACATTAAATTAAAAGTAAATATGTATTTACTTCTATACTTTCAAAAGAAATTTTTTCACAATATCTTGAGATACAGTATGCACACATGTTAAATTCATATATAACAACAACTAGCTAGATAAATCTATCTAACACAAAGGTATATTTATCAAAATTTATAATCAATTTTGCTTGAAGAAGGAAGAAAACAATTCTATATGGGATCTATTAATCTCATGTTGCATGAGATAATTATCTCATGCAACAGAGACAAGATAGTGGGATCCACCATTTGTAAAATAATAATAATAATAATAATATGGACCCCACTACTTTGTCTCTCTTGCATGAGATAATTATCTCATGCAACATTAGATAATTATTTCTCATTCTATATTGATAGACTATATGACATTTCACACGGTTAATAAATAATGTAGAATCATTAGAGGTCTCCATGCAAAATTGTCCAACACATGTTCTTGTCTTTCAAAATTTCTCTTTATTTCATTCTCTTTCCTCCACTTTCTATTATATTTTCTTTTGAATTTTATAATTAAATGAATAATAAATATCTTTTTTTTATGAGTAGTCAATAATACATAATATAATATATATTTTAATATTGATTTATGTTTTTAATTAATATTTTATTATTAAGATTATATATATATATATATATATATATATATATATATATATTGGGTTCACTTTTTCTACAGTCAATGTAGATAATTTATCTACAGTGAAATCAAAACAACGTCATTTTGAGGAGAAAATCACGCTATTTTTGTAATTATAATGTATTTCATGGGTTATAATCGTCTTTTTTATTTTAATTTTTTAATTTTTCAACTCAAAATGACGTTGTTTTAGGCTCGAATGTAGATAACTTATCTACATTCACTGTAGAAACATTAAAGCCATATATATTATGATAATAGATTAAATTGGTTATTCACTCTTTTTTGCAAAACAATTATATTAAGAGTGGGATTTTTAACTGAAGTTATAATGGGAAACTTTTATCTTGAAAATGTTTCTAGTAAAATTCATAATGTTTATAATGTCAAATCCTATGTGAATTGGCTAAATAGAAGAAAAAAAAATTAGGATTCAGAGTAGTTGCAACTCTCAATAATATTTACTTAACCCGAAATAACTAAATAAACTATGGTTTACAACATCCTTAAATAGGCAAATAAACCACATAATTTATTACCACAAATTCAATATTTATGATTATATATTTAAAATGTTAAAGTGCTTTTATTCTTTTACGGAGGTATTACTTGGCCAGGTGTTAATTAGATTCTATATTCATTTGACCTGTTAGTCATTTGGTCCATTCAATAGAAGATAAATTCTAAATCCCTAAAAACATCCTAAGGCTAAAACACATACCTCTAATAAACACATGGTCTTCACCCTTGTTATGGACCTGACAAAGGCCCGTATTCTAGAAGGACCAATAAAGGACAGCACAAAAGGAAGGGAATCTCCTATTGATGACAATCCTATCCAGACAGCTAAGCAGTTGGACTTGGGCCCCCAATATTCCTAAGAGGCCCAGAATTACACTTCTTCAGGTAACTCATCTATAAATACAAGGTTAAACCAATAAGGTACACACACTCTCTAAACCCTCTCTCTTAGCTTGTCACTGTGCGCACACCCCACGCCTTGACTATGTCGATTATTATTGTGCACAGTGATCAGCCTACCCTCAAGGGTATCTCATTCATAGATACTTGAGAGAGGGCACCTAGATCCTACATAAAATATACCAGCCACTGGTTGGACATCTCTGTCTTTCAGACAGAACAACCCTTATTGATCATACACTACATATGCTTTTTAAATTTATACTCCACTATTGTTCACTATTGAATTGAGCATCTGAGTTTAAACTGTTTGAATATTAGGTCTACTACCTTCAAGGGTTATAGTATGTTAATGTAATAGTAATTGAATGTGGAAGAAATATAAACCTAAGCTGAATAGAAGAGTCATAGTGAGCGAGAGTCAGGTATAAGCTGAGAATCATGGGATGAGTGTAGGGCACAATGGCTATATTTTGGGAGCGTAATAGTAACATGAATTAGTGTGTAAAAGGTGTTTCCTCAATAGTAAATGAGGGGTATTTATAGGTGTAGAAATTTTTCAATGAAGAGAGAGTGTCATAATTATTTCTACCCTTGTAGGTCCCACTAGGTATGAGACAAGTATCATCACTTGGTGTAAGAGGTGCTTGTGCAGAGGAGTAACATGAAGTGTGGTAAGCAAACATTTATCTCACTTTAGGAGTGCAGGAGTATAATCCCTCTAATGGACTATAGTGATTGCCAATAAATTAGGTTTGTGTGACCGGTTCAGAACAAGCTTGAAAGATGATAGATGATGAAAGATTGGGCTCTATAGAAGGCTCCCTTCTTCCTTTGCAACTTTTACTTTAAGCACTTAAAGCAAAATCCCACTCTTTTAATCTCTACTTGAAGCTCTCTTCAGTTATTTGTGCTCTATTCTTTTAGAGATAAAACTATTGATTAAAACAAGGTTAAGTTTTATTCTCCAAATTTTTTGAGTTTAGGAGATATTTTTAAATATTAAAAAATTAAGTAAAAAAATTTATGCCAAACAAATAAATTAATAATCCAATCTATTTAAACCTAAAAATATATTTATAATTTAGAAAGTGTTAAAAAAAGATTGTAATAATAATCTAACCTTCTAGTTTGGAGATAACACTAATGGTTTCAGTTAGATGGTGAAGCTAATAAAATAAAATTATAGGGGGGTCAAAGTGAATTTTTTTTAGTTAAAAGGAGAGTATGTAAATTTTTCTATTCTTTTGCTCATTTATCTTTTTATAAAAAGTTATCAACTTTTTTTTTTAATATTTTCTTCATTAGATCTTTCAATATAAAATTTTTACCACCAAAATAACTTGAAGTTTTTTATATAAGTCAAACAAATACTGTAATTAAGATAATAAACAAGCATTACCGGGAAAAAAATATTATATTGTCAGCATCGAAAAATGCAAAAAACAAAGACATTAAAATGAAAAGTTTAATATAACTAGGGAAAGGGATTTTGGGATACTAATGACCAAACAATGAGATAATGGAAAAATATTTCTGTTTTTGGTGTAAAAGTATATTTTTCTGCTATACTCATATAAAAGTATGTGAGTTTTATAAAAAAAAAGTTCTATCTTTTCTACAAAATGAGACTTATTCACATTTATGTGAGAGTGATATAAAAAAATATTTCTATAGCAAAAGGCAAAAATATTAAATCCTGATATAATTGTCAAAATTTATCACCGTGACATAAACAATGGTGGTATATATATATATATATATATATATATATATATATATGGGTGTGTGTGGTAAAATCATTTTTACAACCGCTTTACGTACAGCAATGACAGATATATGGTTACAATTTTTCACATTTAATGATTTTATCTTTTGTATAGTTATGATTCCACACATTTAATATTTTCACGTATATATATGGCAAGTATTTGACTGCTGCATGAATAGCAACTGCAGAAATGTAAATTTATATATATATATATATATATATATATATATATATATATATAGGTTAAATATTTCTACAGCCACTTTAGATAAGGTTGTCTACAACTATCTTTTTTTAACTAAGTCTGACTGGTAAAACATAAAAATTATATTTTTTTCTCTTTGTCGCATCAACTGACAATATCTGAGGAAAGAAAAAAATATATAACATTATTATAATAACTATATCTTAGTGGTCAAACTTAATTATATATTAAAGGAAGCCCTACCCCTGTTTTACATGGAAAACTTCTGAAGAATTCTGATAGCAATACTCTTAACATGTGCAATTATATTCTGCCACGATTAAACCATTATGTAAGATTGCCTTGTATTTAAAGCCTAAATTACATATAGTTCTATTTATTTTATTACATAAGTCGATTTAATCTAGTTAAACTATTGTCAGATTTATATTGGAGGCGGTTGTCTTACCATTATTTTCTTCATTTTCATAACTCAAACTTATAATAAAGTTTAGGGGAAATATATTTTTTATCATTTGAACCATAATTTCGCCTACTTATCTTAAAATATAAGTGTATTAAGAATTTAACTCTTAAATGTTTCATTATAAATGCTCAGATATCATGATATCATGTAAGAATCAATTCTCTTTAGAACTTAATTAGTTAATTAAGGGAATTTTATTCAATGGTTTTACGTTTAATATCTTTTTTTTTTTTATAATCATTACGTTTAATATCTTTAAATACTCATTTATCGTTCCTATAATTTTCAATGGAATAATACCACATACACAAAGTTACGTACACATTATTTAGTATTTATACAATCTCCATTATTTGATTATAACTAATCTCATTTTATTTTCAATACAAAAGGCGGTATAAACATTTTCCTTTTTATTAGTCTCTTCTTGGTTCTTGCTTGCGTTGCTCTACTATCGACCTTGTTTCTGATTTTCACACCTACCGATGTATTTTATATTACACTTTTGAGTAAATATTATTTTTGATCCCTAACAAAAAAAATACGGTCCTCACTTTAGTCCCTTACAAAAATAAATTAGTCGGTTAGTCCCTAACAAATTCAAGGTGAACCCATTTTAGTCCTTTTGAAGGACTAATATGGGTCTTTTTTGAATTTGTGAGGGACCACAATTTCAACTAAATGGGTTCACTTTAAATTTGTTAGGAACTAACTGACTAATTTATTTTTGTAAGGGAATAAAGTGGGAACCGTATTTTTTATTAGGGACTAAAAAGGGTATTTACTCTAAACTTTTTATAATATTGTTCAAGGAATTGTTTTTTTAAGTGGCGAAAGAGTATTACAATTTTAATGTAATAAAAATCTAAAAACCGTTAAAAATTCTCGCCGATTACAATTACGAGGAAAAGAATAGCTTTTTGATCATATAAGTATGTAATTATTCACTGGTTTGTTTTTTTTAAACTATTTATTAATCTAATGTAAAAAGACATGTATCTGATGTACGCATTTAAGTTACATATCACTCTATCCATAATTTGTTCAAAAGTCAACACATATCTACCATGTGTCACTTTTTGTAAGATGAACATCATGCAACCTTATGTGCATTGTAACACCCTAAGGGCTGACAATAATATAGAGTGATCGTTAGTCCAAAAGAGATGAGGCACGGACAATGAGCGCTTCCTGTCAGGTTTGTAGCTATGAGATATATGAATGAATCAAATCAACACTTGAAAAAGATAGATTTCAGAGACTAAGCAGATATGAGATTGTACAGTTGAGCATTACTTATAAGAATTAATTAGTACTATCTATACTAACAAGATGTATCTACTTTTCGGTATCCCATAACTTAAGAACTCCATACTTAAGCGTGCTTAACTTAGAGCAATTTTGGGATGGGTGACCTCCTGGGAAGTGTGTGCATTTGTGACTTAGACTAAAACACGCTTAAAAGTCTCGTGTTAGTTTGTGAAAATAGTCATTGATCTTGCAAACGGCCGAGCGTTACAAGTGGTATTAGAGCAGGCCTCTCTGCCAGTACGGTATGGTTCGAGGATGAATCAGACAGAAGCTGGTGGAAATGTAACATTCCAATGGTTGGCAAGAGTAAGGAGTGATTACCAGTGCAAAAGAGATGAAGCATAGACAACGAGCGGCTCCTGCCAGGCTTGCAGCTATGGGGTACATGAATGAATCGAATCAATACCCGAAAGAGAGGGGATTCAGATACTATGCAAGTATGAGACTGTACATTTGAGAATAGCTTATGAAAATTAATTGATATTATCTATACTAACAAGATGCATCTATTTTTTTGATAGTCTATAACTTAAGAACTTCATAGTTAACCGTGCTTAACTTGGAGCAATTGTGGTATGAGTGAACTCCTAAGAAGTTTTCCTATGAAGTATGTAAATGAAGACAAAGAGGACTGAAAAGTCTCGTGTTAATTTGTATGAACAGTTCTTGATCTTGCAAGCGGTCGGGCGAAAATTTGTACAGGGTAATATGTTATTTGAACGTATAAGAATATATATCTTTTCATATTAAATTCGTAAATGATTTATTAAAAAAAACTTAAGTTAGTAAATAATAATAAAATTCGACTTATATGAGTAAAAAACTGAAAAAGATAACATTTTTTTGTAGGGGGTATTATTTATTGAATGTGCATTTTCTGTTTTTTTACGCATGAATAAAAAAATTGAGTTAAAGACTTCTTATGTTATATAAAAATAATATTTTTTGCTACACAGTATGTGGGTCCCGTTAAAAAAAGAAATTAATGAGATTCACATATTTATTGTATGTGTAAGTAGAGCCGGCAAAACGGGGCGGGCGGAGCGGACTCATTTTTTGATGGGTTGATGACGGGTATAGGCGGACCGAGGCGGGTCAGTGTAAAATAAGCTCGGGCTGGTAGGGCGGACTGACTTATTTTTTAGCGGGTTGATGACGGTGTGGGGTGGGGCAGGGCGGGGCGGGCCGCCCACTTTGCCACCTCTATGTGTAAGAGAAGAAATTCTTCCCTTATAATATAAGAAATATTTAATCCTAAAAAATTATGATATACTTCCAAAAGCAAAATTACGATATTTGGGCATCGATATATAAAGATTATATAATTTTCAATTATGTTTCCAATATTGAATCAGAATTGGTAAAGGGGCCTCTTGTTTTTTCGTTTTCTGGTAAACTCATGGGCCATCCGGGTATAGGATCCGTGCATCATTAATTGTGACATTGACATTGTGTACAGAACTCACATGCTTGCCGACATGGTTTCTTTCTTGTCCAGACATCATTAAATCAATGAAATAAATATAATATGCTTTGTTCACATTCACGTTCTCATCCGTCGACCTTCTCTTCTCGAAAATATTTTAAGGCTCATTTTATATATATATATATATATATATATATATATATATATATATATATAGTGATATATTTTTCTTATGTTGTAAAAAAAAATATTACCTCATGATTTAGAAATAAAAGTATAAGTGAGACACATAGAAAAGAGGAGAGAGAAAAAAAAGTGGTGGAACCCATTCTATTTTTGTGTGTAGGAGAGTTGCTTATCTCATCTAAAATGAGATAAACATAACCCATATATATAACATTTTCTCTTTTGAAGGATAAATTTTTTTTCTAGTAGAGAAAAAAAAAAATCAATGTGGAACTCACTCATGATATGAGTCATTAGTACGAAAAAAAATTCCTTTAAAAGGAGAAATTTTATATATATATATATATATATATATATATATATATATATATATATATATATATATCAGAATAATATTTCTGCAATTATTACAGATAAATTATCTATATTTATTCTCAAAAATGATGTCGTTTTGGTGTGTGTGTGTGTGTGTGTGTGTGTGTGTGTGTGTGTGTGTGTGTGTGTGTGTGTGTGTGTGTGTGTGTGTGTGTGTGTGTGTGTGTGTGTGTGTGTGTGTGTGTGTGTGTGCGCGCGCGCGCGCGCGCGCGCGCGCGCGCGCGCGCGCGCGCGCGCGCGCGCGCGCGCGCGCGCGCGCGCGCGCGCGCGCGCGCGCGCGCGCGCGCGCGCGCGCGCGCGCGCGCGCGCGCGCGCGCGCGCGCGCGCGCGCGCGCGCGCGAATTGAAAAATTAAATAATTATAATTATAAAGATTATAATAATTCTGAAATAAATTAAAATTATAAAAATACTATGATTTTCGTCACAAAATGACGTTTTATTAAGCTTACTGCAGACAACTTATCTGTGGTAACTGCAAAAAAATGAATATGAGTTTTATGTTTATTATATTACATAACATAACTCCACTTTTCTACACACACATCAAAGAGATGGAGTCCATATATTTTTCTCTCTTTTTATCATCCCATTTTCTCTTTTTCTTTTGTTATGTGTGTAGAAAAATAAAATTATTTTATATAATATAATAAACATAAAAATATATATGTGTGTGTGAAAAAAAAGACTAAAACACATATCACCTACCCCTAAACGCATATCACCTACCCCTCACTATTAAAGTATTCCTAATGCCTTAAGGCTCAGTGTATTTATTCAATAGGTAGAATATATCAGCTTATAACATGTTATCATCACAAAAAACCATCATTGATAAAATTTTTTAGATAAATCATAAATATTTATCTATGAGAGATAATTTTATTTAAGACAGAAATATCAATATTATAATGGGGCTAACCTTCGTTGATAAATTTTTTGTTTTTGTTTGAATAACATATCTATAATACAATTATGTCATTTTGAATGGCTTATCCATGACTGAATGTTGCGGTGGGTGCACTAAAAATGCTCGTTCTCTTCTCCCCCACTTCTCTCACCCTCTTAAATGCTTAAACTGAAACAAAATCCATTGACTTCTGTTTATTTGTATTTTTTAAAAAGAAAATATTTTTAACTAAAATATATATTTTAAAATAATAACAACTAAAAAATGTTTTAAATTTTTTTAGTAAAAGTAATTATAACTTTTTTTTACGTTAAAAACGTAGCTTTTAAAACAATAATCATAAAAATGTTTTTTTAAAATTTTCTAAATACACTCTTGATATATATAGGAACATAGATCAAATATTACAATTTGACAAATTTTTTACTCAAATACCACATGAACAATACTTTTTATAAGACTGCCACGCGCCGACATGTGGCACATTTTCACAAGAAAAGCTGACTAAACCAAATTCGCTATCAATAGCGAATTTGGTACGTTATTAGACACACGAATAATGCCATGTGAGCAGTGGCGGACCCAGGAATTTTTCCTGTGGGGGGCTAAAAATTAAATATTTGTTTATCTCTTCAACCACAATATGTGGGAGGCCGAAACACCAATCCAGAGAACATAACTCATAAATACCTCTTTTAACTTGTTATAGAGAGAAAGAAGGGGACATAGAGAGATGGAAGATGTCACAGTAAAATCTACTATCAATTTGAAAAAAACTACATCTTTTCAACCCCTAAAATGAACATTTTTTATGCAGAGAAAACAAAGAAAAAGAGAAGAGAGTAAAGGTTTAGATTTCACAAAAAATATGTACAAATTACTATAATATAAAGAAGAAATACAATCAGAGTTAGGGGGTTTCAATAGATATAGGACCTGAGAATATAAAGAAGTTCTATAGACTCTTTTGGTGAGAGAAAACTACTTCACATTAATTGAGAGAAAAAATGAAAGTTTCTTGTATTATATTTATGTTAAAAAATTTCTTCAAATTTTGAGGAGGGCGGCCGCCCACCCTAGCACCCCCTTGGTCCGCCCCTGCATGTGTGAGGAAAGTATTGGCAATGAAGTTCGCCACCCGTGATAGTAAACTTTGACACGTGACAATCTGATAAAAAACACTGTTTGTGTGGCATTTTGATAAAAAATTTGTCAAACAGTGATACTTTGATCATTGCCCTTAATATACGTGTATTTCATATTTTCCCCCCGTTTTCTCAAAATATTTCTGCGACATGGTCATGTAATCCTAATCACAAGGTGTGGGTAATGACATTCTTAATCTTTTACCGCACAAAAAGTTTGTCTTCCTCACATGATTAAGTAAGAAATCTTACACTTAAATTTAATTATTGATACTAAATTATGGTAATTCAGTTAGTGTGTATGAGCTGAGTAGGTGGTAAAAATATCTCAGTTCAATTCTCATAATATCATCTTTGAGAGGGTATAAAATCTTAATTAGTGACCAATCTCACACTAGGGATTAATCCAATAGCCGATTCAGAAAATCGAAGCTTGTGGGGATACGTTGGGAGCCTATTTGCCCCAAAGAGATAATTATGATTTATATCTGTAAAGAATCAATTTAACCCAAAAGCTTAAGCTTGTGGGTGAGGACTTTTTTAATGGTTTATAATATTCTCTAACACACTCCCTCACACAAGAGCACATTTGGCTTGAAGGGTGGACAATGTACATGCCCACTTACATGTACTAAGAAAATTCCATAAGAGAAAGTGGGGGATGTGAGAATCAAACCCGAACACTGAGGCTCTGATACCATGTAAAGAATCAATTCAACCCAAAAACTTAAGCTTGTGGGTGAGGACTTTTTTAATAGTTTATAATATTCTATAAATATCTTAAAAAAAATTAATTATTGATTCATTTACATTTAACAACTCATATATTTAATAAATCAAAATTATTACATATGAATAAGATTAATAACTAAAATTGAGAATGTGATTTGTATATATATATATATATATATATATATATATATATATATATATATATATATATATATATAAGATTAGTATTTTTTATATTATAGGAGATAATATTATCTCCTACATACACATAAAATTATCTTTTTCTTTTTCTTTTCTTCACATGGCCACCCATATTTTTATATGTATGTAAGAGATAAAATTATTTTTTATAACATGAAAAATATTATTTATATATATATGGGAGAGGTTATAGTTACTACCTCTTATTGTTACTACTAAATCGTAACCGTTGATTTCCGTCAATTTAACGGTTATAATTTATTGGGTCATATTTATTAATTTCCAAGATATTATAACCGTTAGATTGACATAAATCAACGGTTACGATTTAGTAGTAACTATAACATTTCCCTATATATATATATATATATATATATATATATATATATATATATATATAACCTGAGTGATATACTATGGGAGTGCATTGTATCAAGTTGTGAACTACTATCGAATTGCCGACCAATATCTTAGTGCACGTCTAAACATGCAGCGTTTGACCATTATTTTATGAGATTTAATTTCAGAATATAAAGATTAGAAGAAATTTGCAAGACAACAAACATAGACACAGTTAGCTAAGGGTTTGATTCATATCACATAAGAGCATGAATTCAAATCCTACTGGCTAATGTAAGTAAGAATTTTGTTGATAAGTGATCTGTAATTCTTTCCCGAAATCTTCAAAAAAATTGTGTGATCTTTTCTGACTTTAGTGGAATACTCAATATCTAATCCCACTTAAATTTTTACAATAAAAAAAAAAAAAAATCATCATTAATGATGGTTGTAGTTGTTTGAAACATCCAACAGTATTGCATGTGCTCGATCATTTTCTTTTAATAAGGTCGCTTGTTGTTTTCAACTAACATACACCACTGGTATAATGGCATGTACCTAATTAAGTTTTTTTCCATCGCTGGCAGGTGAGGATTCTCTTGAATCCTCAAATAGATTTAGTCAAAACATATATGAATTTATTACACATAATATTGATGTCTCACAGTTATGCCAATCAAATGGCATACAAAATACTACTTGATATCAATTGACACTTTATTTGATTATGAAGTTAAGTCATATTTTCTCCCAGTGGCAACGTATATAGCAATGCTGCTCAGAAATTCACTAACATCCAGTTTGTTAAGCTGATACAATATTTAGTTACAAATTTTTTGCTTTCCGAGCTCGGTCAATTTAGATGTATGTATATTTATTTATAAAATTCATATGTTAAACATTCAAAGATAAAAAATTATAACGAAGGAGTTTGAGAATTCATAATTTTGACATTCATATAAGTATCTCAAGTTGAACCAACTTTTGTCTATGATGAAAATCGATATTTTAATTTGTTAAACTAGCAGTACAGTTGTAACGGATGCATGTTTGGAGGTAAGCCCAATTCAAGCTTTAGAGGAGAAGGCTAAACGGGCCCGCAAGCAGCCCACCTATTTAAAAGACTATGAGACTAGTTGAGGATATGGGGTTCTAGTAACTATCAGCTTTATTATGTCATTTTATAACTTTTGAATTACGGTAGTCTTATTTTGGATTGGTGGCCCATTAGTAATAGGGCACTATATGATGACTTTGATTTAGGGTAATAGTAAGCAGAAGTTGATTCACCTTCTCTCTCCTTATTCTCTCTCTCCTCACGTTCCCTTTCTTCTCCTCGTCTACCTATTCTTCCCTGGAGATCTTAAATTGTTGCTACATTTGGTGCTCTCGTTGCTGATTCAACCTCCCATACCATGGCTGAAAACACTCGGATGCGGGATGTAACTCAACGACTGGAGACATTGGAACAACAAACTCACCGCTTAGACATGCTGGAACAACAATTGCGTTCAGCTGAATTAGTACGTGAACAACAACATTTGGACCTACAAGAGTCCAACGCTCAGTTACAGGAGTCTCAGACTCAAATCAAGCTAGCATTACAGCGTATACTTGATGGGCAACATTCTGGTGGTTACTCTCATTCTGGTCTACTTGGTTCTGGCCCGGGGTCAAAGTCTAACGCTAGCAGTTCAGATCTGGGCAAACAACGTCCATTTAAACTCATTTTTCCCAGATTTTCTTCTGGTGACCCAACCTCTTGGCTTTTTTCTGTGGACAAATATTGTCAGTATTATCAAATTGGTGATGAAGAACGATTACTAATTGTGTCGTTCCATTTGGATGATCCCGCGGCTTGCTGGTTTAGGGGTCTTAGTGATGAGGGTTTACTCCCAACTTGGGCTTCATTTATCACAGCGTTACACAGACGGTTTGGCCCTTCTGAATTTGATGAACCCATTGGTGCCCTAGCTAAGTTACAACAACAGGGTTTGGTTATTGATTACCAATCTACATTTGAAGCTGCTGCCAGTAAGGTTCCTGGTTTATCAGCCACTATGAAACGTGGTCTTTTTATTTCAGGACTCAAACCTCGCATCCGTCGTTCAGTGCTCACTCAACGCCCTACGGATTGGCATGAAGCATTAGCCTTAGCCAAAGTTTTTGAGGACCAGCAATTTGACGAAAAACCCATGCGGCCTTGGCTTGCTCGACAGCCCACAGCCACTACTCCCACTTCCCAACACCAGTTTTTGTCACCACCCAAAATCATTACTCCATTGGGCCTCACATCCACCATTCAACCTAAACCAATACCCGCTATTCCTATTCGCCGTTTATCTCCAGCTGAGATGCAAGTAAGGAGAGAAAAAAATCTTTGTTTCAATTGTGATGAAAAATTCGTTTATGGACATAAATGCAAAGCACGGGCTTCCCTATTGTTTTTGGAAGGCCCAGAAGAAGATGAGCCCCCAGATCCCATAGTCCCAGATCCCACGGAACCTGAACTACAATTGGAAGAACACAATGATACCCCGGAGATAAGTTTCAATGCCTTATTTGGTACTTATTCTTCGAAATCATTCTGTTTAACTGGTTCTATCTTTGGCCAATCCATCCAAATTTTAATTGATGGAGGGAGCACACATAATTTCATTACACCGAGAGTAGCTACTCATTTGCATTTAACTCTGTTAGCTGTTCCACAATTTAAGGTACAAGTGGGGAATGGCGATTCCTTAACCTGTTCAGCTATGTGCCAATCTGTTCCTTTAAATATTCAATGTAACAAATTTCCATTGGATTTGTTTGTTTTGGAATTACAAGGAGCTGATATTGTGTTAGGTGTTCAATGGTTGGCTACATTAGGACCTATTCTGACAGATTACCACAACATGACAATAGGCTTTACGCACCAAGGGAAACATGTCAGCCTACATGGTGACCAACGCATTGCTGCCAGTTTAATTACTTCCTCACAATTGCAAAAATTGTTAACACAAAAGTCCCTGGATTCATGTCTCATGTGCTTATCTGTTGTGACTACACCTAAGACAGCGACCTTACCACCTCCTACAAGTGTGGATCAGAATCCAGATGTTCAGCAATTATTGGACCAATATAGGGATGTCTTTGCAACTCCATCTTCCCTACCCCCTGATCGGCCCAACAATCACAAAATTCAATTAATCTCTGATGCAAAGCCTGTCCAAGTTAGACCATACAGATATCCTCACTTCCAGAAAAATGAAATAGAAAAATTGGTTTCCGAGATGTTGCACAATGGGTTAATTCGTCCTAGTCACTCAGCTTTTAGTTCCCCGGTTCTATTGGTCAAGAAAAAAGATGGGACTTGGCGCTTCTGTGTTGATTATCGTGCTCTAAATGCTGTAACTGTGAGTGATAAATTTCCAATTCCCACAATTGATGAATTGATGGATGAATTACACGATGCCACAATTTTCTCAAAGCTGGATCTACGCTCAGGATATCACCAAATTAAGATGCATCCTACAGACATACATAAACCAGCATTTCGCACACATCACGGCCACTACAAATTTTTGGTCATGCCCTTTGGATTGTCAAATGCACCATCGACTTTTCAGGCTACCATGAATCAGGTCTTCTCTGAATTTCTACGCAGATTTGTATTATTTTTTTTTATGATATTTTGGTTTATAGTTCCTGTCTCCAGGAGCACATTAACCATTTACAGCAGGTCTTACTAATTTTAAGGGAAAATTCTTTGTTCGCAAAGTTGTCCAAATGTCTGTTTGCCCAACCATCACTTCAATTTTTAGGACACATTATTTCTGGTGAAGGCGTAGCACCTGATCCCAGCAAAACTCAAGCGATTCAGAAGTGGCCTATTCCTCAATCTGCAACTCAAGTTAGAGCCTTCTTAGGCCTTTCCGGGTATTATCGTCGGTTTATCCGACATTATGCTTCCATTGCAGCACCGTTAACAGACCTCCTAACAAAAGATGGGTTCCGCTGGTCATCAGCGGCATCAGATGCCTTTGTCAAGCTCAAAGCTTCGATGACAGACACGCCAATATTAGCATTGCCCAATTTTAAGGAACCCTTTATTGTGGAGACAGACGCTTCAGGAATTGGAGTTGGTGCATTTTTGTTACAAAACAATCACCCAATTGCGTTCTATAGCAGGAAATTGGCACCCTCTATGCGCACCAAATCCACATACATACGTGAGATGTTTGCAATCACATCTGCAGTAGCCAAATGGAGACAGTACCTGTTGGGAGTACCGTTCACCATCCGCACAGATCACAAAAGCTTGCATAACCTTATGAATCAGGTTATCCAAACCCCGGAACAACAATCGTTCCTGTCAAAGCTACTGGGCTTTGATTACACTATTACATACAAATCTGGTAAAGCCAATATTGTGGCCGATGCTTTATCCAGACATCCAGAAGGGGTTTCTGATTCAAACACACCCCATCTGGCTGCTTTGAGTGGCGCAATTAGTGATTACAAATCCCTACTCCTACAAGAATTACAACAAGACCCATATTGTGCTACAATATTAACAGAATTACAAACAGAGCCAGCAAAATGGAATCATTGGAAAAATAAAGAGGGGTTGTTGTTCTTTCGCAATAGAATTGTGTTTCCATCTGCGTCGTCCATCATCCCTTATTTATTACATGATCTCCATACTTCAGTACAAGGGGGTCATTCTGGCCTCACTGGTACTCTGCAGAGGATTGCCCAAAGTTTCACCTGGAAGGGAATGAGAAAAACAATACGGCAGTATGTGGCCAACTGTGAAATCTGTCAAAAAATCAAACCTCCCAACCATTCTTCTCCATACGGTTTGTTAACACCCATCAAACCACCAGAAGAGACCTGGACTGATTTGAGTATGGATTTTATTACTCACCTACCACCCTCACACGGCTTT
>NW_026895224.1:0-14423 GCF_033153095.1 Gastrolobium bilobum | reverse complement strand
TGAAAATGGAGTTGACAGCTGCTTGCTTATTTTCACTGAAAAAAAAGGGAAAAAAGTACTTCTACTTGTGTTTAGAAGAGGCGAATCTTAACTACCAGGGGATAGATTTTGAAAGGCTATAAAATTTAGATTCTTTATCTGTTAAGGTGAGGTTAAGGGGTAATCGAGATAATAGGTAGGAACATATTTAGGAAGAGGGTATAGCTGAAAAAGGAAACATTAGATAATTCAATCCAAACCGAAAAAAATTGGATTGGATCGGATCAGATCGGATCGGATTTGAAAACAAATTAAAACCGAATGCATGATTATATGATTAAACCGAAGGGATTGGATCGGATGAATTTTTCTTCCAAAATCGATCCAATCCAGACCGCGAACACCCCTAGTGAATCATATGCTCGGAAAAAGAAAGAAAAGGTGCATATGCTTTGGAATATTTTTTTAACGAAGAAGGTAATTTATTATTTAGATCTCTCATGAGTCATGATGATTAGGATTGGCTCATAAAATGCTAGATTGAAATTAATGTTAAACAAATTTTTTTATAATTAGTTAAAAGAATAGAAAAATATGTAATCATAATAAATTAATTCTAGATTGTAGTAAAAATCATCAAAACATAACCAATCACCAAACTGAATTAATAATTTTTATAAATATAATCAAAACAATTAGTAATTCATGAAAATTGTGAATTTAAAAAAGTTTAAACCCAAAGTTTCTGGTTAGCTCATTACAAGTTGAGAGAAAAGTAAATTAATATGGATTGAATTTTGGTAACTTAAACCAGATTAATTGATAAGTCATGACTCAATTTAACAACTCCGGTATCAATTTAACAACTCTGGTATCGAGGTATAAGTGTTTACCCTCCTTTCGCTTTGAGTCAACTATGTATTGTGGTAAAATAAGAATAAAAATTTCATGGATATATCTTAAACATAATTCACTAATAAAATTGATTCATGAATTTTTGCCCTCATTTTTACTCTCATGGCTCAAAGTATTCCGATCAAATCAGGAAAAAAGAGAGGGATTTAGTGTGTCCTTTTAAAGGACGTAAATATGTCCTTTTAGACATAAATAGTTTTGTCAATAAAGAGAGGACAAATGATATATTTTAATTAAAATACGAGATAATTCTCTTTTTATTTTTATTAGAAATTATTAGGTGAATTTAAATTGGAATCAAGGAATGGGAACACCCATTTATCAAGTATATATTATTTTATTTTTTAAAAATTCCTGATATGAATTAAGAGAAATCAAATAAAGGAAATTCAAGGAAAAACAAAGTCAGGTATTGGATGAAGGAAATTCCTAAGATAGAAATTAGGGAACAAATTAGGGAGAAAGTCAAGAAGAATATCAGAAATTTGTGTAAGGAAAAAAGTCCAATATGATGACAATATTGAATGGTAATTAACCTGGTATTGACCAATCATAAAGGGGGAATAAATACCAATGATTTTCAGATTTCAAATTTGAATTACCATTTCAAAATCCAAGTTAAAGTTATTCATTAGTATTTTATAACAACTCCTACTTTATACATGTTTAATGTTAATATGATGACAATATTGAATGGTAATTAATATGATGAAAATGAGAAACGTGTGTAAGGAAAAAAGTCCAATTTCGTTAATATGATGACTATTAAATGGTAATTAATCTGATATTGAACAATATAAAGAAGGGAATAAATACCAATAATTTCCAGAATTCAATATTTGGATTACCATTTCGAAATCCAAATTAAAGTTATTCATTAGTTTTTTAAAACAGTTCCTACTTTATACACGTTCAATGCTTTTTCTTATATAATTTGACGATATTCATTTTTTTTCTTACTAGTTCATTATTTTTCTTACCTAATTTGACCCTGTTGATTTTTTTATTCCATAACATGTAATTTGTTATTCCCATGGGATTGGCGGTATCAGATTGATCAAAGTTAAGAGCAATATTAAAAAAAAACTTTTTATCTTTCTTTCTTTATTTTTTAACTTTTCAAAAATTTTAAAAATAGCAGAGGTGAAGATTAACGACCCGTTTGAATGAATTTTTTTTTCAAAAATTGCATTTTATAAGTAAAAAGATATATTTTTCACTATAAGTTATTTTAGATTTCTATTATAAAAAAGCAAAAATTACAATTACTTATATAATTATATATAATAAATAAAATTTACTGAAATGTAGCTGGGGCTCCGACCCTACCTAAGCATAATGTGGTTCTGCCACTGATGGGCAAGAAAACAAAAAAAAAACCGTCTAACGTCCAAAAGAATGGCTCCACACAATGGCGGAGCCAGAATTTAACTTTAGTTGGGGCAAAAAATTTGACATGTCAAACATTTATCATAATTACACATACTTTTTATTTTTTAATAATATAATATATGATGATTTATATTATTCATTTAAAAACATATTCTGAGATCAATTAGAATAATGAAATGTTTATCGAAAAAGTTAGTGCATTTTTGTATGTTTGCTCTGATATATAATCAACGACAATTAGGCTGCGCATGACAATCATTCTGATTCCTGGCATTGTTTCTGAAAAGGAATGATTCTTTTCTATTTCTGTGCCTTGGAACAATTCTGAGAATCAGAATTACGTTTGTTAACATATTTTATTTTTATTCCGAGAATCAGAATTACGTTTGATAACACATTTTTTTTATTCCGATAATCAAAATTACGTTTGATAACACAATAAAAATCTATTTCTTTACTTTTGTTTATAGATTTCATCAACTGTATAAAATTGCAAATGACAATAGATTTTAACCGAAATACTAAATTTTATATTTAAAAAATTATATAAAAATTTATAATATTTTATTATATAGTTTTTTTTACGACAATTGCTAATATATAGTTTTAACTATTATTTTTCATTCGTCTTCACAATTCACATTTTTTTTTCTCATTCCCTTGACCATTTTATTTTTTAATATCATATGCTAATATATAGTTGTCATGCCTTAACCTCATCTTTGGATTGAGAGGAGAAAATGGAAAAAAGTTTTTAAAGTTTCAAATCTTTTCTCAATTGACTGAAGAGAAGAAAAATAAAGCAACTACAATAATAGAAATCAAAAATTAAAAAAAATTAGCGTCATCTCTTTCTTAATCTTTTCTCTCATTTTCTTCCATGTCATTAAAAATTTATTAGGGCCGTTTGGATGGATTTTTCTCTCTCAAAAAGTTGTCTTTCTTCAGAAAAAAAAAAGCATGTATGAAAAAATATGTTTGGACGCATGCTTTTAAAAAAAGCAAAAGTCATAAAAACTTTAACTTTTATAAAAAGCACTTCTAAAATAAGTAAGGTATAATTTTTATTTTTTTTGAAAGCTCATCCAAATAAACACTTATTTTCGTTGAAGTGAAACAGAGCACTTTTATTCTTATTGTGAAGGAATGGAAACACCCATTATCAAGTATATATTATTTTATTTTTTAAAAATTCCTGATATGAATTAAGATTAATCAAATAAAGGAAATTCAAGAAAAACAAAGTGAGGTATTGGATGAAGGAAATTCCTAAGATAGAAATTAAATAGAAATTAGGGAACAAATTAGGGAGAAAGTCAAGAAGAATATCAGAAAATTATGTAAGGAAAAAAGTCCAGTCTCGTTAATATGATGACAATATTGAATGCTAATTAACCTGGTATTGACCAATCATAAAGGGAGAATAAATACCAATGATTTTCAGAATTCAAATTTGAATTACCATTTCAAAATCCAAGTTAAAGTTATTCATTAGTATTTTATAACAACTCCTACTTTATGCATGTTCAATGTTAATATGATGACAATATTGAACGGTAATTAATATGATGAAAATGAGAAATGTGTGTAAGGAAAAAATCCAATTTGTTATTCCCATGGGATTGGCGTATCAGATTGGATCAAAGTTAAGAGCAATATTACAAAAAAAGCTTTTTATCTTTTTTTTTTTTTTAACTTTTCAACAATTTAAAAAATAGCAGAGGTGAAAATTAAGGACTTGTTTGAATTTTTTGTTCTTTCAAAAACTGCATTTTTAAGGAAAAAAATATTTTTCACTATACGTTAGTTGCGATTTCTATTTTAAAAAAAGCATAAATTGCAAAAAAGTCAAACATTTATGTGAAATTTGTTACTATTGAATGGTAATTAAATGACAAAATGAGAAACGTGTGTAAGGAAAAAAGTCCAATTTCGTTAATATGATGACTATAAAATGGTAATTAATCTGATATTGAACAATATAAAGAAGGGAATAAATACCAATAATTTCTAGAATTCAATATTTGCATTACCATTTCAAAATCCAAATTAAAGTTATTCATTAGTTTTTTAAAACAGTTCCTACTTTATACACGTTCAATGCTTTTTCTTATATAATTTGACGATATTCATTTTTTTTTTTCTTACTAGTTCATTATTTTTCTTACCTAATTTGACCCTGTTGATTTTTTTATTCCACTGATTGAGGAAATTTTTTAAAATCGTAATCAAATACACCCTTGAAATAGTGACGCACGCAGGAGAACATAAACTGGAACATCCTATATTATATTAAAGGAAACAACGTTAGCTAAGCAAAAAGAGTGTGACTCTCAAGGTTTGTCTTCTTTCTTTCTTTTTTATGTGCTTGTCGTTCGCGTATTCCCCTAAAACTTTGATAGCAGATTTTTAGGGTTTCATTCCCTGATTGAGAAACTACGTCGTAATAGTTTCCCAATTTGTGACTTTTTTCTCATTGCTTATACTCTCCGCAACGCATTACAGGATCATTGGCTGGGATTGCGAAGGTTTGTTTCTTTTTCTTTCTATGTTCTGGCATCTTCTTTTCTTGTCTTGCAGGGGTCTCGTGATGTGATGGCGCTTTTTGGCGCCATTACGTTGCGAGAAAGCTTCGGGGTTCGATTTACTTTCTTGAAGTTTAATTGGCGGGTTTTGCCACTGCTCCTCCTTGTGGGACATTGTCTCTGATGACCGCGGGAAGAGGCCTAAAGAGGAAGATAGGTTGCATTGACGTGGCTACCCAGATGGGGAGGAAGAACAAGATTGAAGATGATTATGTTACTGGGGTGAGGATCGGGCAAGGAAAGTATGGATCTGTTTCGTTGTGTAGGTCTCTTGTTGGCGGCGCGGAGTATGCGTGTAAGACTCTGAAGAAGGGGGATGAGACTGTTTACAGGGAGGTGGAGATAATGCAGCACTTGTCTGGGCATCCTGGGGTTGTGACTCTGCTGGCAGTGTATGAGGAAGCTGATTGCTCTCATCTGGTGATGGAATTGTGCTCTGGGGGAAGACTTGTCGACCAGATGTTTAGGGAGGGCCCTTGTTCTGAACAGCGGGCTGCTAATATACTTAAGGAAGTGATGTTGGTCATCAAGTATTGTCATGATATGGGAGTTGTGCACAGAGATATCAAGCCTGAGAATATTCTGCTTACTGCTTCGGGGGAAATAAAGCTTGCTGATTTTGGCCTGGCCATGAGAATTTCTAAGGGTAATATGTTAAACCTGTTTGGATGATCTTCTTTTTTTGTTATCCTATGGTATATATATGTGCTAACTTCTATGAATAGAATCCTTACACAACCTTCCTTGTGTAAAATTCCATCCTAGTCATTCTGTTAATAAAAAATGTCTAGGCAAGTTTGAAGAAGTTCATCATGATGAGCTTTCAACTGAATTGTACTTTACTAATGTTACCCTGTACATAGGAGTAAAAATTGGAGAGTTCAAATGGTCATCTCCCTTAAGTTTACTATGTTCAGTATTCAATTAAATTTGCTAGCGGTCTAAGAATAAGAGGTCCTAGAGAAAATGCTTATAATAGTTTGAAGCTAACCATTCATACTCTAAGGTCACTTTGTTTAATTTTTAAGCATTTAAAAATATCAGTAATTCAATTGACATATATATAAATACACACACATAAGTAAAAGATACATACATGCATACATGAGTAATTTATGCATAGCCTCATTGTCTAGAAATTTGCATTGCAGGTCAGAACTTGACGGGTTTGGCTGGGAGCCCTGCATATGTTGCACCAGAAGTGTTGTTGGGTAGATACTCAAAAAGGCGGATATATGGTGCTGGAGTGCTCCTGCATGCTCTGTTGGTTGGTGTTCTTCCATTTAAAGAAAAGAGTTTTTGAATTTTAACTTTTTGCAAATTTTTAACTTTTTGCAAATTATTTTTCTTTTTATACACAGAAAAGGACACATGGCAATAAAAGATGAAAGAAGAAGATGAGATGGAAATTTGAAGGTCGTTGGATGCTTGTTTGATATGAGGGACAACATCAATTTGAAGATTTTTTTTTTTTTAAAGTAGTCTTTGTTTTGTAAAAAGGAGTGGAACTCAGAACTTAGTGGAAGTCAGATTTTCATGTTGAAGAGAGAATTCAGTTTTTAGTTGTAATCAGTTTTTACATTTTGAGCGCTTTAGTTTTCTTTGAGAGTTTCTTGGAGATACATGCATTTTTCTTCTATTTATCAAAGGATTAATTCAAAATCAACAACAGTTATTTTTTTCTTCTATTTTTCTATTGTTGATTTCAAATTAATATAACGGTAACTAATCAGATAATAAGAATAATAAGTCTAAAATGATAATAAATATAACTTTCTCCGCTTCATAATTCGCTATAATCTTTTTTTCTCCATCCTAACAAAATTAGTCTTCTCAATTTGCCGTTGATTTTAGAGTAAATAAAACAATCTGGTGTAATTATGCACGTCAAAATTTTGTTCCGGCATATGTTATGCCATTTGTTTGACATGCACTCTGTTACAACACTATTCTTAAGAAGTAAATAATTTTGAGATCTTCACCAAAAAAAAAATTTATTTTGAGATGATCAACATTATAATCATTTCACTAATTACCACTTTCAAATAAAATACTTACATATTCATCATAGTTTAATGAGGCTACTGTCCTCCAAAGGTCGCCCAAAACTTTTCACCTCATAACAATAATAATAATAATAATAATTTGACAGTTGAATATAATATTTTCAATTATATGTTTTTGATTGAGAGTATAAATCGACGATAGAAATATGAATTATTTAAAATAAATAAAAATATATCACTAAACATATTTTTGAAAAAATTATAATTAATTAATGAATATCATGATCCATGAAGAAGTAATTATGAGGTCTAAACAGTAACTTCAGTCATCATAACCATAACTAACAAATATATACAGATTATAATTTATACATAATCGATACATTATTTTGCCGTGTGAAATTTTCCAAGCTCATACTGTTAACACCCACAACCTAACCTACGTAATGCAACATTAATGGTAAAGATCTATTTTAATCCAAAACCTTAATATATTAGGTGATATTACATTAATAATTTTATATCTTTCTAACATTAATCACTATACCACAAGTATATATTTATCATAATACTTTTATTATTACATTTATTATATATTCTTATATAATTCAATTAAGTAATTCAACCAGCAAGTTCAACAAGTGATTCATAGATTGAGCCAATGACTTGTCAACTTAGTATCTCAACCGAATTGATAATCAGTTTAATAACATTGGCTCACCTATTAACAAAATTCTTTTAATCACACATAAACCCAACTAAATATGGGCTCTATATGTACACACAAAAAAATAAATAAAAAAATATGAGCTCTACATCACGAGAATTGGTTGCCATAATAAGTCTTAAATGAAACTCCAAATGTGATGAACTCATCTCTAAGACAATCTAAAACAAAGTGCTTTGTGTTAGATGTCATATTGGATCCATTTAGAAGGCCTAACTTATCACTTCATTGAAGGATAAAGCTCTTTTTTATACTTCACTCTTCAGTGACAAAGCCACATTGGGGTTAGCTAGTGCCTTGGCACTAGATAATTTTCAAACTTTTTAGAATTTGTTGGCATAGGTAAAGGCTAAAATTTAGTAGTTATGCAAAACAGATAAAAGGAGCAGGGGATAAATTTTTGAGGAGCTCGCACAAAGATGTTGCAAGATTTCTTGAAGAAGATCCATTCCTTTGTCTCCATTCTGTGTGGATCCCTTACAGTGCTTTAGAAACTCCCTATCTGTTTTAAGAGCTTGTAACCTCTCATAAACATGATCAACCTCCTCTTCAAAGGACACCTTCATACTATCCATTTCAAGTGTAGGAAATGAGTTTTGCATATCAAGTCTTTGTCACCTGGTCTTGATGAAAGCTCAATCAAGTTAAATTCATCAAGGAATTGCTCATTATATCACCACTGCGATAAGTTTTTCCCTCAATGCTTTGAACTCATCTAGAATGGACACCTTATCTTCCTCAAATTCTGCCAATGAATTATCAACAACACTTATATACTTTGCACAGTCTATTGCCATCTCCTCCAAATTTGAAACTGTATCAGCACTTAAATTGTTGTGGCTGCTTTCCTCATGGTTGAAGATGCCATTGTCTTCATCCTTTGCTTCATAGTTAATTAAGATCAATGGTTAGCTCATCCATGTTGCTGCAAGATGAAGAGGAGTCTCTACTTCTTACAATTCCATCTTTTCTTCTCAACACCCTCAATTTCTCTTTTCCTTCATAGTCCAGTATCTTTTTCCTGTGCTCTTCCAATTCCATTTCAAGTTCTTGCTTCTCTTTCTCTCTTTTCATCATTAAATCATTCAAAATCTGCAAAGCTTCCGGATCATACTCTGATTGCTCTTCCATCATTCTTTGGCACTGCAATGCTTCCATTTGCATTGCTGCTTTTTCTTCCTGCCGCCTGGTAATCATTGTCATTGTCTGGTTAGCAGCTATTGCAGAGGCACTTCTCTCTTCTTCTAGTTCCTGATATAAAACACTTAAAGATTCTTTCAGATTTTTAAGATGATTTTAGCCGTTTAATTGTTAAAACTGGATCACCACATTCTGCCTCACTTGCAACACTTCCATCCTCAAAGAGCATCAATTTCCTATTAAGGTAAGGAACAGAAGTTGGAGTTTCATGAGATGAAACAAAATGAAAAGAAAAAAAATAATGTATGATATGTAAAACCTTCATATGTTGTCCTGAGCAATGAACACATTAAAGGCATTGGGAACTTCAGTATCATCATCATTGGTTGAAGATTGATCTTCTTGTATGCATTGACAAGAGCAGTCTGGTTCATGAAATGGAGGCTTATTGGCTGGGGAGAAAAAACTTCTTAAAATTGTTGATATTTTAAATATATTAAAAATGATATCTCATGTAATGTATGCAAACGTATTACATCTACATATGCTAATTTCAATTGATGAACTAGTTACTAGGAAACATCGAAGTGTAAGTTCTAACTTATACTCAAATGCAGAATATGATAGATCATAAATACCTCCCACCATTGCTTTCCTTTTGTTTTGAATAGTTTTTGCAACTGATATGAAAATTTTCTATTGAGTCTTCCAAACTCTTCTCTGCAGCCCAGATGGTGTGCAGCTCTATAGTAGAGTGAGCTCAGGGACTCATGAAGCTGAAGATGCACCCTTTTATAGACTCCTCCATCATAGAGTCTGTTCAAGTGTGCACTGAAGATGGGGTCAATTGATGGCAGACCAAAAACAAAACTTAGTTGATGATTTCAGATGATTGCAGACCAAATACAAAAGTAGGTTAACCACTACAATAAGTGGACAACATTAATAGACCATATACGGTTCTCCATTATCAGTAGAGAACAATATAGGTGGACCACATAAAGTCACACCAGGTCACACCACTAATCACTATTACTTTTACTAACACGAACAACACAATTGCAAAGGGAGTGTGTAAAGTTCTTTTAATTCTTAACACACCTTGTCTATTATCTGCTTCTTCTATAGCTGCTACTGCATTGCTACCTCCATTGGATAAAGCTTGAGACTCACAAAGATTATTCTGAGCAATGAATTCATCAAAAGCATTTTGAACTTCAGCATTATCATCACTTGTTGAATATTCATCTTCTTGTGTGCATTCATATGAGCAGGCTGGATCTTGAGATTGAGGTAGATATGCTGCATGACCAAAAACTTGTGAGATTTTATGGTCAAAATATATGCAACAGGATCACTCAAATAATCGTACTAACCCATTATGTTTTCATTCGGTGACTTCAATAAATAGAAACATGAAACGTGAACAACCCAAGTTAAATAGATGATGGTTAAGAAATTCTAAAAAAACATGTCCTGTTCCTTTTGTATTATCCAAGGTTCTGAGGAAGATTCAACATTGTTGCCATCATTTGGTAAAGTATGAGCTTCTTAAATAGTAATCCTCCCTGGAAGTGACTCAACTACAGTTTTAAATCTTCAACTTCCAAACCTATAGAATTCTCCAAGCCTGTCATGTTTGTATCCAAGCTTTGAAATTCTCTCAAGTTTGTTTTATAGCTGCATTCATATCCATTGTGAATAATGCTGGCACTTCAAATATACTTGATTGTGCTCTAATAGGTGACTCAGTAGCAAAACTTTCAATCTTTTGCTCCCTCTCTAATGCATGAGTTTCACAAGCTACATGATTCTCAAAATGCAAATTCAAGTTTTCTATCTTCCTTCTCATCCCTCTCTTTATCCTTTTCATCAGAG
Organism: Gastrolobium bilobum; assembly: GCF_033153095.1. Classification (NCBI taxonomy): domain Eukaryota; kingdom Viridiplantae; phylum Streptophyta; class Magnoliopsida; order Fabales; family Fabaceae; genus Gastrolobium; species Gastrolobium bilobum. The sequence goes on along the minus strand of NW_026895224.1, from coordinate 3,801 downwards.
TACAAGTTTGAGAAAGAACTTTGCCACCTCTCTGAGGATAAAAGCTTTCAACAGCACAAACTATATGATGCTTATCTTCTATCCCTTCGTCATCATGTTCATGATCTTCCCCGTTGTTGCTCTCAAACTTTTCTTTATCACCTTCTTCAATTTCATCATCTATTACTTCTAAAATTAGAGTCCCTTTGCTTGTGTAATCCACATCACCCCAAGAAGGCTTCAATAGCAAATATGCAAACCTTGCACTGCATTTTATGAAGCATATTTAGCAGGCAAAAGCACCGTTGTATGAATTTTTTGTGGAAGATTTTCAATTAAAATTACATTTGATAAGTTTTACCGGACTATAGTCAAACATGTCAAAAGGAATGACGAAATCAGTCTCATCATGTATTGTTACGGGACTACTGATCCACTTTGAATTGTGCAAGCAGTTCCGTAAGAAAAGTTAACGGCACCCAGTCCCGTCAGAGACATTGATGACACTCCCACTCCATGTCAACCACTCCCGTCAGACAAACCAACGCAACTAATGAAATTAAATTAATCCCGTCAAAGTATTTGACGTATCGGGTCTTGAAGTTTGATAATTAATCCTGTCTAATTTGTTGACCTGCACAAGTTTGATATTCAGGTCTTGCTTGGGTTTTTTTTTTTTTAAAAAAAAAAACTAAAAACAAATTAAGTGATAGGACCATGTTTAAATAATATGGTGTTGAATTTAACTTGATTTCTACTGTGATAGGCACATTTTATGTATCTAATTGTATTTAAAAATTTATAATTTATTCTAAATTATTTGTCACTTTAAAAAATAAAAATATATTATTTTCTTAACTCTACTTTATTTTTTTATTGCTACTTATTCCAAATGATTTAATAGAGTGAAGGTGTAATATAATCAAATAAACTTATATTTTCATTAAATCGAAAAGTATTTAATGAATTATTTAATTTTTGTACAAAACTTTAAACAATGATTATTTTAAAACTAAAATAATTTGTACTTTAAAATTTTGTATTATTTACTTTTAAATTTTGAAACAAAACTTTATCGTATTGTGTACTTTTGAATTTTGAATTTTATGTATTTATATAGAAATTTTGACACAACTTATGCTTATATCATCAGGACAAATTTTGAAACAAAACTTTATCGTATTGTGTACTTTTGAATTTTGAATTTTATGATATTATATAGAAATTTTGACACAACTTATGCTTATATCATCAGGACAAATAAAATTAAAATATATTAAATATAAATTTTATGAATTTTAATTATCATTTCATTTATGTTTTTATTTTATTTTATTTTAAAAACAAAATATATTTTAAAGTTTTTTTTAATAATTGGCATGATTAGATTTAATTTGATTTTAAATATATTAATTTAATATATTACTTTTAAATAAAATTAGAAATAATATATTAAATTAATACATTATAAACATAAATGTATTTAAAATATTTTAATTTTTTTTATCCTGGTGATATAAGCATAAGTTGGGTAAATTATTCCTATGTAAATACATAAAATACAATTAGATACATAAAATGTGCCTATCAATATAGAAAGCAAGTTAAAATGTGCCTATCTCTCAATTTTTATAATAAAACACGTCATTTTTTTAGGGTTGGTACATCTTCTGTTAATTTGTATTGTATAATATTTTAGAAAAATTAGTAGAGTCATTAATTTGTTGATTGATCCATCACTCCACGGAGATATAATAATACTAATCCATATCTTTGAGATATATAAAATTATAAATCTAGCCTCACCAAATAGATTGAATTGGTTCCCACCGCCTCCGTTTTCATCTCAAAAGAAAATCTTGCTTTTCAGTTTTCACACTCTTTCTGTCTCAAATCAATTCCTCGTTCTAACGTAACAATGTAAGAGAGAGACAGCGAAAGAAGAAACATATTTCTTGTTTATCTTGTTTACCTTACTTGTTGTTCTGTCCGATCAAACCAGTGGTGGAGCCAGAATTTAATTTTAGTCGGGCCAAAAAATTTGACATATCGAAATATTTATCATAATTACACATACCTTTTATTTTTTAATAATATAATATATTTATGATATATATTATTCATTTAAAAGCATATTCTAAGATCATAATTTGTAACATTAATTTTCAAAGTAATAGGATTAATGTTGTTTTAACAAATAATAAATATTTATTTAAAATTTAAAATATAATATAAAATTCAATTAGTAAAAAAAGTGCAAATTATATGTGTGTGTGTGTGTATATATATATATATATATATATATATATATATATATATATGAAATTTTAATGTGATTTTTATGAACATTTTCATGTGATCTTTATGAACATTATTTCATGTGATGTTAATGAAAATTTATTTCATGTCATCTTTGTGAATAATTTTTTTTATCTTTTACATTTCAATTTGGTTTGGGCCTATAAACTTTAGGGGGTGTATTAAATTATGATTTTAAAAGACTTTTTTTTGAGATAAAAAATCTTATAAATTTTAATAGAATTTATAAGATTTGAAAGGACAATATGAATTTATACGATTTTAAAAAATCATATAAATTTTTAACAAATATTCAAAATTACAAGAGTCAATAAAAATAATAATAAAGAAATGCAATGATATTAATAAAAAAGTAAAACCTAATATAATTTTTTCAATTAAAAACTTAGTAAAACTAATATAATTTTTAACAAACATTCAAAATTACTAAGTATAAGCTCTTCACATATTTAAAGCTATACTAGTCCTCCACGCATCAGCATCTTCTTATTCCTGCTCTTGGGTTTGACCAATGAGTTAAAAATTATCTTCTTCATTAACTGGTGATACTGAAGATGAAGATGCATCTACTGATTCAATTGAAAATTTATCTGAACGACATTCTTTGCGAAGAAAGTTATGTAGTGCTACACATGCTAGCACAAGCTCTGCTTGTGTTTTAAATGAAAATGGAGGTGCTGACTTAAAAATTGTGAACCGTGATTTAAATATGCCAAATATCCTCTCAGTTACATTTCTCAATGATGCATGACGAAGATTGAACACGAAGAATATTAGGATTTTAATAGAGCTTGCCATCGAATTATTAAGATTTTTAATATGTATCATTGCCAAACACGAAGAATATTAGGATTTTATGCTTATTATAATCCAAACAATATACAAAAGAAGAAGGTCGACAAATAATGTATGTGGTAAGCTTATTAGTTCAATTTTAGAGATTAGATACATGTTTATCGTCAACTCTATACAACTCTGGTAAAAAATAAAATGAAGCACATCATTAATCATGAAGGAGGAATACCAAAACCTGATAAATACATACGACAAACAGTATCATTAGTCATGAAGGAGGAATACCCATACCTGAGAAAATATATGAGAGTCAGAAAAGAACATACCTTGGCTTTGAGAAAATGCTAGAGTAGATTGTGAGACACTGCAGTATAGAAATCTCAAGAAATCCTAGGGGTTAGGGTGAGATTGTGAGAGAGACATCTTATTTATATTTCTCACTAAAAAGTCTCACGAAATCCACTCCAATGAAAAATCCATTAAAATTGTCAGATTTTTGAATACCACAATATTGTTTTTCCTCAATGCTTTAAAATTTTAATTGAATACCAATGGATTTTTTTGTCTAAAATAATCCATTAAAATCCTCTGAAATCCTAATCCAGTACACCCCCTTGGTTTGCAACTTGGTAGGCCTTACAGGCCACATTAGGTTTTTTAGTTTTTTATAATAGGTCAGGCCAAACCAATAAATCAAGTCTTTAATAT
>NW_026895223.1:0-14554 GCF_033153095.1 Gastrolobium bilobum | reverse complement strand
AAGAACGCGAGCGCGTTTTCCGAAAAGGAACAAAGAAGAAGAAAAGAAGAAGAAAAGGAACAAAGATGAAGAAGCCGTTGGAGGGAGGAAACGAAAGGGGTGAAGAAGCAAAGAAGCAAGAAGAGTGGCGATGGCTCTCTTGTTTCGCCGCCTGTCACGTATTTGAAGCCTTTATTTTGCATTCGAAGATAGTATATTATTCAGTATCACCTGTGCGCAGTGAAGGGATACTGTGCTTTTTTGGAAACTATATTTAAAAACAGAAACTAATGATATAAAAAAAGAATATCTCATTATATCAATTTTTTAATGGAAATAATTTTCTTAATTTTTTTATTTATTTGAAATTAAGAATCTACTATTAATATACATAATCATTTATAATTTGTATCTGATCGTGTTACTAAACATAGTAAATCAATATCAATTATATATTTTTAAGAATTGATATCAAATCAATCAAATTAAGAATCTACCATTGTTCATTTATACTTAAATTATTTTAAAAATAAATATTTACACATTTATATACAAAATTACAAAATCTACATTCATGGACATGCATACAGATACAATGTTGTATTCACTTTCTTATTTGTTGTGAGGCTTGGTTTCTATATTTATTTTTTTGTTTATGTGATTGTTGCTTATATATATATATATATATATATATATATATATATATATATATATATATAAAACTGGATCATCGATCCAGTATTTACCTGAGTAAATATTGAATAGAGGCCATTAAATTAACCAAATTGACCAAATTCATATTAAATTTATTAGTCAAATAATATATAAAATCATAAACAAATTTCAATTATAAAATGTAATATTTTCGAATCCCCAAAAAATCAACAATGTTAACTTTATTTTTAATAATGACAATTTGACTCCAAAAATTTCAATCCACTCAATTCTTTTGTTTTTGACAAATAAGAAAAGAAAAATAAATTCAATAATCATATTATTATTTTTTAAAAACTTATAAGGATTTTGAAATATGATTCTCATTTATATGGTAATATTTTCAAATCCTTACAAATTAAAAATATAATTTTATTATTAAGAATTATAATTTGATTATTAATTTTTCCGTATTCATCCAAAAAATTAATTTTTTATTGACAAATAAGGAAAGAAATAGCACCGTATTCGGCAAATAGGAAATTCCAGCAAATCATGACGTGATATTGCTTTCCTTATTTGCCCCCAAAAAAAAAATCAAATGCATTAAATTGAATAGGTATCAAAATCAATATTCAAATTGTCATCGTTAAAAATAAGTTTAAATTTTTTGAATTTACAAGGAGAATCATGTTTTGAATTTGATGTCGAAAACGCATAGAAAAAGCGGCTAAACAAAAAGTTATGATTTTTATAAAAGACTAATTCTCTTATTCTCAATTTCTATTAACAAAATAACAAAATTCAACACTTAGAATAAGAGTTATAAGCACCCTTTTATAGACTAATTATAAATTGATTCAAAATTCAAAAATCCAAAATCCTAAAAATTAAAAAACTTCCTAAAATAAATACAACAGTAATAAATAAATAAATAAATATAATTAAAATCATTCAAAAATACGTTCTGAATCTAAAATCTCAAATTACGCCAAATGTGTTGATTTTCTTTTCTTGCCAAATAAATCAAAATCATATATGTTGCTTTATTGAGACTTGAATTTGATCGTAATTTGTTATATTTCAAATTTTTGTCTTTTTTAACAATGGGTCATATTTATTAGGTCACAACTCCAGTCGACTACGAGCTTCTTGAATCAATGGTTGGACTATGTACAATAGGTCAACTGTAAGTGTATCAGAATTCCTGAAAATTTGAAAAAAAATAATGATTATTGATTTTTTTTTCTTTTCTTATTTGCAAAAAAAAAAAAATAATCTTGTGGGTTGTTTTTTTGGATGGACAGCAAAATTAAATAAATATAAAAAATTGAAATTTTTAAAATTTTCAGGGATTAAAAAAGAATGCAAAAGATAATTGAGAATTATTTATCATTTTAAATATTATTTGACCTAATAAATTTAGTAATAATTTTTAATTCAATACCAATTTATTATATAATGTTGATCTGGTCAATTTAATTAATTTAATACATTTTTACTCGAGTAAATGTTGGTAGTAAATAGAGTCACGTTGGTCTTTAAAATGGGGCTCTTTCATTCAACTTAGATCAAATAAGGAGTAGTTTGCAAAACATTGATTATGTTATCTTCCTCCGTTTTTTAAAAGAAATAATTTCTTTTGGAAAAAGTTCACTTTCACCCCTTATGGGTTAGTTTGTGCTTCAAACTTATCACTTAGATCGAGTCAGGTTAAATCAAGCTTTAATCTAAATAGATTACCAACATAATTCGGCACAGTCAGTAGATAGTTAGGTCCCTTAAGCATGCTGACAGAAATTCGATTCCTAGTCGTGTGTATGAAAAATGCTTTGTTAGTAGAGCCAAAATCCACTTCTGTGATCTCTACTCCTCGAAAGGATTAGTCTTCTGCTGTCAGTTGGGGAATACCCTGAGTTATACTCAAAAAAAAAAAAGATCAGGCCTATATAAAATATTTCATATCTCACTTAGTGCCTGTTTGGGGAGTCTTTTTTCTAGTTTCTCTTCTCCTTATAAATATAAACTAGGCCGAACAAAATTTTACAAAAGCTCTTATAATAAAAAGAGTTTTTTTATAATGAAGAAAAAAGTTAAAAGCCAAAAGATGAACTTTTTTTAAGTAGTATCATTTTTTTTTTGAAGTATGAGTTTTTTCTAAAATAAATAACTTTTAAGTTAAAAAAATTATATAATCATCAAACAGCTTATAGCTTTATTTTTAAAGCTTTTTTTTAGCTTTAGCTTAAAATAGCTTAAAAAGATGTGTCAAACGTGCTCTTGGCTTATTACCCTAATACAAGCTAAACTATAAGCTTGGTCTGACTTGTTTTGAAAAATACAGGGCTTAGTGTGTGTGACCTATCAAGTCTTCAAATATGACATATTGCAATCTGTAAATTATAAGTTATGATTAGTTTGTTTCTTTTATATATTTAAGTTGATGGATCCACAACCCAAAATATTGATAATTTAATTACATTGCTAAAAAAAAGGGAATTGAAGGCTTAATTAAATTTCAAAACAAAGAAACATATTCACTCACTCATGTATTACATAATCACACTCCACAAAAAGAAAAATATTACAGCCAATAATTCATTATATATAATAATAGAACAACATAAATAAAATATTAAAAAATTAAAAAAAATGAGGTGAAGAAATTTAGGGTATTGGATTGAGATTTTAAAAGATTATTTTTTGAAAAAAAATTAATTGGTATTCAATTAGGATTTTAAAGGATTGAAAAAGGGTCATGTGATCTTCGATTAGAATTTTGAAATATTATTTTAGAGTCCATCCAAATCCAGTGGTATTCAATCAAGATTTTAAACAAAGAAAGAACAATCTTATGGTATTAAAAAATCTGACAATTTTAGTAGATTTACTATTGGTGTGGATTTCGTGATACTTTTTAGTGAGAAACATAAATAGGATGCCTCTCTCACAATCTCACTATAACCCCTAGGATTTCTTGAGATTTCTCTATGGCAGTTAGGGGTGCTAAATGAACCAGGGGCCTTTGGCCCAGCTCGTAAAGATCTGGGCTTACATGTCTAAAATTGGTTGTTAGAACCAGTCTTGAACTTGTATAAAAGCTCGTTTAATAAAAAGGTCTCAGGCTCCAATTCAAAAGTCTGGCTTTAGAACTTCTCAGGTTGGCCTAGAATACTAACTTTTATTTTTATTTTATATTTTTTATACTACTCATAATAGCTCTTTCTCTCTCTCTCTCTCTCTCTCTCTCTCCTCAATCCATTTCACCTCATTTTATTGGTTAAATAGACTTTTTGAATGATTTTATTCTAAATTATGCTATTTGGATATACATTGAATTTATGAATCTTTGTGGTATTATTAGTGCTCTTGATCGTATATTCTATTTACATAAATTTTTGTTGTCTTATTTTTTTTTTTTAACAGGCTAAACCAAACTTTTATTTTTTGTAAATAAGTCAAGCCACAGGTCGATAATTATATTCATAACAAGTAGCAGGTAACAGACTAGGCCAGGCTGACACATTTAAACACAAACTTAACCTTTTAAGACCAAAGCCCATCCCGGCTCGGCCTGTTAACACCCCTAACTGCAGTGTCTCTTTCTTCTTTTGGTGGGTCGACCAACTCAAAACCAGGTTCCGCTATGGGAGCTTCCTCAAAGCTCAAAAACAACAAATTTTTGAGCGATTTTCATCATAAAATAACCCAGAAACAACAACCAAACATGATTATAATATAATCCATCTCAAAAATAACAGATTTTTGTGTGATTTTTGAGAGCTTTTGAAAGTTTAAAAAATGATTTTTCAAGTTGTGGATCGCAATTTTTTGTGGCACAAAAACGTGTGATTTTTGTACTAAAAATAACATAAAACAGTGGAAATGATTTTGTGAAATGATTTTTTGGCTGCAATATTTTATGAAATGATTTTGTCCGAATCATTGTAAAATATTGGTGTGAATTAACATTCACATTGAAAGGATCAAGGAGAGATTTGATTAAGGTTGTTTTTCTGTCATAAGGTATCAAATCTCCAGTTAACTATAGTTATGTGATTGCTCTTAATCCTGAGTTTATTATAAATAGGTAATCAAATAGTCTTCATTCTTTGATTTACCAACAGGTGAGGTTCGATCTATTGACGGCCAATAACTCGGTATTTTGGGAGTGAGATTATTTGATTATCGGTACTTATGAGATAAACAACATGGAATTTGTAGGATATGTCCCCTTGATATGTTTCGGTACTTGGATATTAAAGACACTGGCCAATGCATGTAATCCATTAGAGAAACTATCATAGTCAAGGGAATAAATAATTGATTGAGTTACAGAAAACTTGTCAATCAATTATAGACATTCTACAAAAGGGCGATGCATATTCATGTTACAAAGGTCATTAATCTTGGAGTTCACGTTCGGGCTTTTAGTGGAGTAGCGCCGAATTAGATAATCTTTCAAAGATTATCAGGAGCCTTGATGAGTGACAGATGGTAGATCCCCAGGCTAGCTCGAGACAAGGGATGAGTTGTATAATCAGATGATGACGGCTTATGGGCTACATAGTCTTGGGTTTATGAACTCAAGTTTGTGTCCAAAAGAGCAAGTGAGAGATTGTTGGGTTTAATATGCTCTTTTCACTTAAGCCCAATAGCTTTAGTGAGAGTGAGCCCAAAAAGACTAATTTCAACCCATGAAGCTTAGGGTTAGTCTTGGATTGGGCAGAGTATATAAACTCTCTTTTCTCTCTAGTGCCTCAGAGGGTTACAGACATTAGAAACACAAAGAGGAAGACGTTCATCATCTGAACGGTTGCCCACACGACTCCCTGATCCCCTTGAGTCCTGGAAGATCAACCGCAAAGTGGATTTTCCTAGCGTTCGTGATGCGTTGCTGCAGATCGTGAGTCGTAGAAGGAGAATTGAACGTGAGGAATCGTCACACTCGCTTCTTCACCCCAGGTAATCAAAGTGGTGTTCTACATTCCGCATCGCATCGGTACGATGCGCTTCCGCGTTTCTGATGATATACCTTCATTTGGTATCAGAGCCGGATTGTGATGGGGATTTAGATCAGCGTTGATTTATTGATTTATTAAGAGACACGTCCAACCATGGGCGTGATCCATGTTCCTAACCTGCCTACTCTGGGTATGTGTAACCTAGTTCTCCCTTATTTAAACCCCTCTCATCTCCACACTCTTCATAACTCTTCTCTATTATTAAACCCTACTCTTACATACATGATCACTTATTTATTCATACTCTGTTTTGCATTTTTTGTTAATATATTTAAGAATGACTTCGAATTATGATTTTGTTCGTGTTGTTCTATATTATAATGTAGGAAAGTTGAAGGATGGAAATAATGAATGTTTGCTACTTGCATTTGCCATTGTTGAGGGAGAGACCTTAGAAGCTTAGGAATACTTCCTCGCTAACATTCGCATGCATGTTACGCAAATGCAAAATATATATCTCATTTCAGATTGGCTTCCTAGCATATTATCTGTTGAGGACCACCTTGTTTGGTAACCACTACATGCGCATCATGTGTTTTGCCTTTGACACATTGTTAGTAATTTTAATCAACAGTTAGAAATGAAAAATTGAGGGGGGGCACTAATGAATTTAGAGGTGGAGAAAAGGGCGAATCTGATCAAAGCCCAGATCTAAAGCAACATGTGGCACCCACCAATGTCTGTCATGCGCGGGTTTGTACACCCGCACAATTGTCTAAACAAATGCCCGAGAATCGCAGACCCCCAACTATATTCGCTAATTTGCTCAAACTCCCCTCCAAGCAATGGAATGTAACGACATGCAATTTTGCTACGCCCGAGATCTGTCGTAGAGGAGCCATGACCCTAATAATCGCGTAATGTGCGCCTTAGTGTAACGCCTGACCTCCAACGGATCCTCAGCAACTGGACCCCAATGGGCATACAACCTATCGAGGTATGAAATTCGTAGATCGCCACCTAAGAGCTCAGCAACTGGACCCCAATGGCCATACATGGCTAAATTGCCTTCGCTTGCCGTCATACATAAACAGAGTTAAAAAATCTGGCAATTGACTTGACTAATACATTAAAGGTTTAAATATACTTTAAAATATTACAATTTTATTATTTAGTCTGTCATATTTTAAATTTTACAAACGAATCTTTTATAAAAAAAATTTCTTTCTCAAAAGGTTCCCTTGATAATTTTTTCTTTATTAAGTGCATACGTAATGTGTTACTTACGACTATTTGGTGAATGACTTGGTTGATTACGAAATCTTTGTGAATTTATATAGCTGAATAAATATATGATTTACTGGTGATAATTTTTAACATGATACAAAAAATTTGTATTTAGGTTTGATCCGTTTTCAAATTTGTGTTATGTTTGTGTTGATAAAAACCAACATGAAAGAATTTGTATTGTGTCGCGTGTTAACTCGTAAATATGAAATTGACCCGCGTTAATATTTTTATCGGTTATTTATATCGTGTCGTGTGAACCCGCAAAATAAAAGAATCGTGTTCGTGTTGAAGATTTTAATATGTTTTTAAATTTGTATCATGTTCGTGATGAATATATTAGTGTTTTTGTCAAATTTTTATCATATCGTATCAACCTGAATTATCATCTCTAAATCATTGTACATATCAAGTACATTTCCATTTAAATTGGTAATCTTGTTGACCAATACAAATGATTATTAACTAAATAGTCATCAAATCATATTACTGCATATATTTTGATGTGAAATTTTGGGGCAAAAAACAATATATTACTCTTTTAATATCTATTTATGAAACATAATTTTTTTGAAACAAAATACGAATCTATTGCACTCAAACACGTTCAGAATTGGGAAAGATCACTTATGCCCAGGGTCAGGTGTGACCAAGGACAAAGACACGCCCAATGTTGGGCGCGACCTGGCAGGAGAGAGACACGCCCACTGCCAGGCGTGAGTGAGAAGAGAAACACACACCACCGTGGGCGTGACCCATGTGCTCTATAAAAACCCCAATTTTTCACTTTTTCACTTCACACCTCTCTAAACTTTGCTCTGACTTCTCTTTAAATTCTTCTTGATTTTTCTGGCAAGCGAAGCTCTGTTAGTCAAGTAAGTTTCAATATCTGCTTTCGATATTTTTTAATTACAACAATAGATATATTATATTTGTAACCTAGGAAATGGTTAGTGACTTAGAAAATTATTAGCGAAGTAGGGTATGATTAGTGAATTAACATGATTATAGGGAATTATAATATATGCACACATACTTCTAATAAAAAATATATTTTAATTTATTTATTTTAAATGTCGGTCTACGCAATTAAATTATTTATAAATAAATTAATTATGATTATGAATTTGTAATTTTCAATAGTATTGTATTATGGCTGATTCATCTTAATCCGAGTCGGCGCGATCGGCATCTAATCACGAGGCCAAGCCTTTTGATCCCTTTACGCATGTCCTTCTTGGACCATACAGGTGGGAGGTACTTTGGAAGAGGACACATCGCACCCACGTTTCACAGACCGTACTGTGAAACGAGGATAAGATTAGAGCATTGAAGACTTGACAAGGTAAACCAGAGGGGGGACCCGCTTATGGTGATATTCCAGACGTAGTCGCTAACTATCTCACACAGGCCGGTTTCATACATGTGGCACGTATGCGTCATATTCAGGTATGTATTTTAGAATGTAATGTATTATATTGCGTTTACAAATTTTTTTATAAATTTGTGAATTGTAACAATATGAGTTGATAAAAATCCCACTTATATTTCAGATTGATCCTGCCCTTATTAGTGCTTTGGTTGAGCGATGGAGACTAGAGACACATACGTTTCACATGACTCAGGGAGAGATGACGATTACATTATAGGACGTCGTTGCTATACTTGGATTGCCTACTGACGGACAAGTAGTTACCAGACGTACTGCTTTAGATTGGTCGGCAGAGTGTGAGTAGGTTTTTGGTCATGTATGGCCATTGGGGTCCAGTTGCTGAGCTCTTAGGTGGCGATCTACGAATTTCATACCTTGATAGGTTGTATGCCCATTGGGGTCCAGTTGCTGAGGATCCGTTGGAGGTCAGGCGTTACACTAAGGCGCACATTACGCGATTATTAGGGTCATGGCTCCTCTACGACAGATCTCGGGCGTAGCAAAATTGCATGTCGTTACATTCCATTGCTTGGAGGGGAGTTTGAGCAAATTAGCGAATATAGTTGGGGGTCTGCGATTCTCGGGCATTTGTTTAGACAATTGTGCGGGTGTACAAACCCGCGCATGACAGACATTGGTGGGTGCCACATGTTGCTTTAGATCTGGGCTTTGATCAAATTTCCCCCATTTCTCCACCTCTAAATTCATTAGTGCCCCCCCTCAATTTTTCATTTCTAACTGTTGATTAAAATTACTAACAATGTGTCAAAGGAAAAACACATGATGCGCATGTAGTGGCTGCCAAACAGGGTGGTCCTCAACAGATAATATGCTAGGATGCCAATCTGAAATGAGATATATATTTTGCATTTGCGTAACATGCATGCGAATGTTAGCGAGGAAGTATTCCCAAGCTTCTAAGGTCTCACCCTCAACAATGGCAAATGCAAGTAGCAAACATTCATTATTTCCATCCTTCCACTTTCCTACATTATAATATAGAACAACACGAACAAAATCATAATTCGAAGTCATTCTTAAATATATTAACAAAAACGCAAAACAGAGTATGAATAAATAAGTGATAATGTATGTAAGAGTAAGGTTTAATAATAGAGAAGAGTTATGAAGAGTGTGGAGATGAGAGGGGTTTAAATAAGGGAGAACTAGGTTACACATACCCAGAGTAGGCAGGTTAGGAACATGGATCACGCCCATGGTTGGACGTGTCTCTTAATAAATCAATAAATCAAAGCTGATCCAAATCTCCATCACAATCCGGCTCTGATACCAAATGAAGGTATATCATCAGAAACGCGGAAGCGCATCGTACCGATGCAATGAGGAATGAAGAACACCGCTTTGATTACCTGGGGTGAAGAAGCGAGCGTGACGATTCCTCACGTTCAATTCTCCTTCTACGACTCACGATCTGCAGCAACGCACCACGAACGGTAGGAAAATCCACTCTGCGGTTGATCTTCCAGGCTATGATTCAAGAGGATCAGGGAGTCGTGTGGGAAACCATTCAGATGATGAACGTCTGCCTCTTTGTGTTTCTGATGTCTGTAACCCTCAGAGGCACTAGAGAGAAAAGAGAGTTTATATACTCTGCCCAATCCAAGACTAACCCTAAGCTTCATGGGTTGAAATTAGTCTTTTTGGGCTCACTCTCACTAAAGCTATTGGGCTTAAGTGAAAAAAGCATATTAAACCCAACACACATATATATAATAGCCCTCCATGCATTAGCATCTTCTCGTTCCTACTCTTGAGTTTGACCAATGAGTTGAAAATTATCTTCTTCATTTGATATCAGAGCTATGCATATATGATTATAAGATCTATAATTTTTTTATTTATTAAAATAATTCAGAATTTACATATAGAACCTAAAGTTCATGAAAAAATTTCGTTTGAAATTTTTTGCAATTGATCTTGAAAACCTTGGGGTTTTTGTTCAAAGTGGTGAGAGTTTTCTAACCATATATCATATGCATGTTTTCATTAAGTATTCTAAGAAAATTTTGAATCTGAATTTCTGGGTTTTATTACATGAAAGTTTAAAAATTTTCTCAAATTATTTTCAATCGATACATTGAAACCTTAAATTGCTTTGGAGCTTTTGAAAAATAAGATTTTAGTGATCTATTGACACAAAAATTATTTGAAATTGTTTCCTATAACAAAGAATTTCGTTAATGAAACGTAGGGTTCATATTATGAAAGTTTCAATCTTTCTTTAAATCGATCTTGTTTCATTGATATAAAACAAAAAATGCTTTGAGAGTTTTTGTTCTCATGTTATTTTTTCACTGTTTTATGTTATTTTTAGTACAAAAATCACACGTTTTTGTGCCACAAAAAATTGCGATCCACAACTTGAAAAATCATTTTTTAAACTTTCAAAAGCTCTCAAAAATCACACAAAAATCTGTTATTTTTGAGATGGATTATATTATAATCATGTTTGGTTGTTGTTTCTGGGTTATTTTATGATGAAAATCGCTCAAAAATTTGTTGTTTTTGAGCTTTGAGGAAGCTCCCATAGCGGAACCTGGTTTTGAGTTGGTCGACCCGCCAAAAGAAGAAAGAGACACTGCAGTTAGGGGTGTTAACAGGCCGAGCCGGGATGGGCTTTGGTCTTAAAAGGTTAAGTTTGTGTTTAAATGTGTCAGCCTGGCCTAGTCTGTTACCTGCTACTTGTTATGAATATAATTATCGACCTGTGGCTTGACTTATTTACAAAAAATAAAAGTTTGGTTTAGCCTGTTAAAAAAAAAAATAAGACAACAAAAATTTATCTAAATAGAATATACGATCAAGAGCACTAATAATACCACAAAGATTCATAAATTCAATGTATATCCAAATAGCATAATTTAGAATAAAATCATTCAAAAAGTCTATTTAACCAATAAAATGAGGTGAAATGGATTGAGGAGAGAGAGAGAAAGAGCTATTATGAGTAGTATAAAAAATATAAAATAAAAATAAAAGTTAGTATTCTAGGCCAACCTGAGAAGCTCTAAAGCCAGACTTTTGAATTGGAGCCTGAGACCTTTTTATTAAACGAGCTTTTATACAAGTCCAAGCCTGGTTCTAACAACCAATTTTAGACATGTAAGCCCAGATCTTTACGAGCTGGGCCAAAGGCCCCTGGTTCATTTAGCACCCCTAACTGCCATAGAGAAATCTCAAGAAATCCTAGAGGTTATAGTGAGATTGTGAGAGAGGCATCCTATTTATGTTTCTCACTAAAAAGTATCACGAAATCCACACCAATAGTAAATCTACTAAAATTGTCAGATTTTTTAATACCATAAGATTGTTCTTTCTTTGTTTAAAATCCTGATTGAATACCACTGGATTTGGATGGACTCTAAAATAATATTTCAAAATTCTAATCGAAGATCACATGACCCTTTTTCAATCCTTTAAAATCCTAATTGAATACCAATTAATGTTTTCCAAAAATAATCTTTTAAAATCTCAATCCAATACCCTAAATTTCTTCACCTCTTTTTTTTAATTTTTTAATATTTTATTTATGTTGTTCTATTATTATATAAAATGAATTATTGGCTGTAATATTTTTCTTTATGTTGAGTGTGATTATGTAATACATGAGTGAGTGAATATGTTTCTTTGTTTTGAAATTTAATTAAGCCTTCAATTCCCTTTTTTTTAGCAATGTAATTAAATTATCAATATTTTGGGTTGTGGATCCATCAACTTAAATATATAAGAAGCAAACTAATCATAACTTATAATTTACAGATTGCAATATGTCATATTTGAAGACTTGATAGGTCACACACACTAAGCCCTGTATTTTTCAAAACAAGTCAGACCAAGCTTATAGTTTAGCTTGTATTAGGGTAATAAGCCAATAGCACGTTTGACACATCTTTTTAAGCTATTTTAAGCTAAAGCTAAAAAAAAGCTTTAAAAATAAAGCTACAAGCTGTTTGATGATTATATAATTTTTTTAACTTAAAAGTTATTTATTTTAGAAAAAACTCATATTTCAAAAAAAAAATGATACTACTTAAAAAAAGTTCATCTTTTGGCTTTTAACTTTTTTCTTCATTATAAAAAAACTCTTTTTATTATAAGAGCTTTTGTAAAAATTTGTTCGGCCTAGTTTATATTTATAAGGAGAAGAGAAACTAGAAAAAAGACTCCCCAAACAGGCACTAAGTGAGATATGAAATATTTTATATAGGCCTAATCTTTTTTTTTTTTTTGAGTATAACTCAGGGTATTCCCCAACTGACAGCAGAAGACTAATCCTTTCGAGGAGTAGAGATCACAGAAGTGGATTTTGGCTCTACTAACAAAGCATTTTTCATACACACGACTAGGAATCGAATTTCTGTCAGCATGCTTAAGGGACCTAGCTATCTACTGACTGTGCCGAATTATGTTGGTAATCTATTTAGATTAAAGCTTGATTTAACCTGACTCGTTTATACCCCTAGATCTAAGTGATAAGTTTGAAGCACAAACTAACCCATAAGGGGTGAAAGTGAACTTTTCCCAAAAGAAATTATTTCTTTTAAAAAACGGAGGAAGAGAACATAATCAATGTTTTGCAAACTACCCCTTATTTGATCTAAGTTGAATGAAAGAGCCTCATTTTAAAGCCCAACGTGACTCTATTTACTAGCAATATTTACTCAAGTAAAAATGTATTAAATTAATTAAATTGACCATATCAACATTATATAATAAATTGGTATTGAATTAAAAATTATTACTAAATTTATTAGGTCAAATAATATTTAAAATGATAAATAATTCTCAATTATCTTTTGCATTCTTTTTTAATACCTAAAAATTTTAAAAATGTCATCACGTTACATGTGAAGTTCGACTTTAGGGTAGGATTTTTTTAGTCAACTTTGTCAAATATGAATAAATTGATATTTTTTTTAAAGTCACGGGTTCAACCGGAGGGTCACGAAGTCACCTCGATGATCCAGTTATATATATATATATATATATAAGCAACAATCACATAAACAAAAAAATAAATATAGAAACCAAGCCTCACAACAAACAAGAAAGTGAATAAAACATTGTATCTGTATGCATGTCCATGAATGTAGATTTTATAATTTTGTATATAAATGTGTAAATATTTATTTTTAAAATAATTTAAGTATAAATGAACAATGGTAGATTCTTAATTTGATTGATTTGATATCAATTCTTAAAAATATATAATTGATATTGATTTACTATGTTTAGTAACACGATCAGATACAAATTATAAATGATTATGTATATTAATAGTAGATTCTTAATTTCAAATAAAAATTAAGAAAATTATTTCCATTAAAAAATTGATATAATGAGATATTCTTTTTTTATATCATTAGTTTCTGTTTTTAAATATAGTTTCCAAAAAAGCACAGTATCCCTTCACTGCGCACAGGTGATACTGAATAATATACGATCTTCGAATGCAAAATAAAGGCTTCAAATACGTGACAGGCGGCGAAACAAGAGAGCCATCGCCACTCTTACTTGCTTCTTTGCTTCTTCACCCCTTTCGTTTCCTCCCTCCAACGGCGTCGTTCCATTCTTCTTCTTCATCTTTGTTCCTTTTCTTCTTCTTTACTCCGAAGTTCTTGCAACTTCAGTTCGTGCTTTTCGGAAAACGCGCTCGCGTCTCGATAAGCCGTTGCCATTTTCTTCTGCTAGGGTTTTGAATTTGTTGCCACTGGTTTCTCATTGCATCTTCTTTGATTCTGATTTGGCGCGAGCGAATATTGAAGATAAGGAGGCTCTGAGTCTCGTTAATCACGCTTCTCTTTTTCAGTTACTGGTTGGTAATTCTGTAGTGGAAGTGGTGTAAATAAAATAGGGTAAATACCCTTCTGGCTCCCTAGGAAAAAAATACGGTACCCACTTTAGTCCCTTAAAAATAAATTAGTCAGTTAGTCCCTAACAAATTTAAAGTTGACCCATTTTAGTCGTTTTGAGGGACTAATATGGATCTTTTTTGAATTTGTGAGGGACCACAATTTAATCTAAATGGTCCACTTTGAATTTCTTAGGAACTAACCGACTAAACCCTAAACCCTAAACCCTAAGGTGAGCATCGTATTTTTTGTTAAGGACCAAAAAGAGTATTTACTCAATAATAAAATATTATTATTGTTATTAATTTTTTATTTTTTTGGATTTTAGAGGATAGCTCTGGAACGAGATTTTAAATTTGTTGTTT